>NW_022603560.1:0-19678 GCF_008692095.1 Etheostoma spectabile
TTTGTGTGTGTGTGTGTGTGTGTGTGTTTGCATAGCCATCGTTGTGAGGCCAAGTGTGAGTTTTATAACCTTTGAGTGAGGACCATTTTACAAAGTGAGGACATTAGAGGCCGGTCCTCACTTTTTTTTCACTGTAATGGCCTCCAAAGGCTGTTTTTAGGCTTTTCTCAAAGTTTCAGAGAGGTCCTCAGAAAATAGTAAAATGGAAATTGTTAAGAAGAAATTGGTGTGTGTACATTTTTCATCATACACACTTTTTCTCTGTCCCCCCCCTATCATACACACACGTGTACTGCACCTGAGCTTGTTTTCATTTTGGGCGACCCCTTCAGTTCACACAGGTACTACGCCTGAGCTAATCTGGCACTGGCGACCCCTACAGCTTCATGCAGTTACTGCACCTGAGCCACTCTGGTTTCAGGCCTTGCTTCACCACTCTGCAGTAGGCCAATGTCCAACAGAAGTTTACTTTATACTAAATACAGTGTAAGGAATTAATAATAAAGGTAACTGTAAAAATTAGACCAGGTAGAAGAAGTCAGGACTACAGGGAGCCACGAGGATGACCATAGTAAAACAAAACACATGACACTGCTGTAGATTGGTCTGCATGTAACAGTAAACCAGGTAATAAGCAAGTGAGACTCAAATTAAGAACAAATTACAATGCAGATCTATAAACAGATAAAATTAATAACAACAAAGAAAAACAAACTGAGTGCACATAGATAAAATAATTAAGACGCAGGTATTTTCAAAGGCTTTGTAAGAGTTCTCTCTCCAACTCTGGTGGGGGACCAGTATGATGATACAGGTGTGTTGTGTATCTATAGAGCTGAATATATGTGTGCAGTTCAATCCTACCACACTGGATGTAGCTGATCATTAGTTCAGCAACAGGATCTGTATGTTGTTGGCTTGGTTCAACATCCAGTACTGGATAACAGTTCTGGATTATCTGAAATCTCCCTGGTCTGAGCTCTCCTCTGAAGTCTCTGGACATCTTAAGAGGACTTCAACTCATAACCCTGACCTATGAATGATAGCCAGATAAATTACCTTCATGCTAATTATATAATATTCCTTATCATAGCTTAAGCTTATTAAATCAACATATGCTTCAAGTCACAATCAAAGATAACACTGAGTAAAACTCAACTATAGTTAAAGTGCATGATAGAAAAAACACAAATAACATATTTAGCACTGATGCATCAAAAATGTTGTCAAATTCCTGTACACCGTAAGAAAAATACCACAGCAACACCGGAATTCAGCACAAACTACATCTTAACCAGCAACAAAGCTGCAGCGCTCAACACAAATAAAGCAAAAAAACACCACCAGGGCAGAACATGTCTGTTTAGCAGCAGTATTTCTTAATACATTGCAGATGTATTTTAGTAGTTAGCATTTTTAGCATTATCAAATAGGATTTTACATTGCACTAGTTAGCATTGCAGCTAGTCAACATTATCTGCATTAGCTACATGTTAGCAGGTAAATATACTCACCAGTGTGGATTCAGGCCTCAGCGCAGTTTATTATCCACACTGTCATTTTGTGTTGTCTACATTATATGAATTAACAACACTCATTAAATGAGCTCCTCCATGTTTTTAGCTGAGTTTCTTACTTTCACTTTCACATGACCAGTCAGTAGAGCTGGGCTGAAGCATTAGATTGGCTAAAGTAATTTGAATGTATTGGCTAGTAGTTTAGCATGTCAACATGCTAAACCAAGAAAGCTAAACAGTAAACATTAAACCTGCTAAACCTCAGCATGTTAGCCTAGTCATTGTGAGCATGTTAGCATGCTGTTGTTAGCATTTAGGTTTATTGGTTTCCTAAACAGGAACAGTGGTGATTAATAAACACTGGTATTAATGCACAAGAGTTAGCCAAGAGGCTGTTTTTCATCTTTAGTCCCTGTACAGAGGTTCATTACTGTACCTGTCATAGTACAAGCCTCATAAGCTGCTGTAGACTCTGGTTTATCTGGAACATTATGATTTAATCAAAAAATACAACCTTATTATATCTGCAGAGTAAAGAGTGGAAGTACATCTCACTCTGTTCTATTTTAAGTAAATAGAACATATGTAAATACAATTTAAGATATGAGTGATGCACCCACCTGTAGGATACAGTGACAGTATAAGAAGACATTATTTATCCTTCCAGACTACCTTATTCTCAGTTGCCCCCCCCCCCCCCCCACTTTTGCTGTCCCTGCTCACATTATATGAATGCATGGAGACAGCTCACATAGCAAAGAGAGCACAAATACTGAATTGCTGCTGTGTTTAAAACATACATGTTACCTTATAGTAACATATTATCAGTTATCATTATTTAACTTCATGTTGAAAGAATATGCAGCTTCATTTCCCCTACAGGGCAGAGTTACAGTACAGTAAAGCACAACGTCCCAGTAGGGTTAGGGTTTAGTGGCTACAGGAACAAGAGGCAGCTCCTGTATTTGGACAGGTAATTGTAGCATCCCGTTGGACAGCCGGTGGCTGACATGTTTGCCTCCCCAGAGAATTCTCAGTGTCCTGTAAGGTGTTCCTGGGGAGGGAACTGAAGGGACAGCAGGCCTCCCTCTTACAGCCTGGGCAGACACTGAAGGCCGTTTTATGGCTGTGCGGAGGAGCCACGCAGCGCTTTCTCCGTAGCCTACGTAGGTGGTCTGATGGTTACACGCTCATGCGCTGGTGTGTACGTTACGCCGCCGTGTGGTGTGTGTGGGTGGGGGGTTTTGGGTGATAAAGCGAGGGAGAAGTGAGAGTGACGACGATTATCTTCAGAGTAGTGACTCTAGATCATAGTGAGAGAAACAAAGTGTCTCCCCTGTGCTGACCGAGGTGAGACATCTTCAGCAGGACTAGTAACCCTCTCCATGATTTCATGTTTAAGGAGAAAGAGAACCAGGAAATGACTCGGGGGGGGGGGGGATGGAAAGCTACCAAGCCACAGCCGAGCGACGTGTGTTGCCACGACGTGTAGTTATATTTTTTGAGAGGTGCACGTCAGACTATGACATAGGGTCCAGTGTAGACGCAAAGGGGTCTGCGGGGGTACGCCGTTGATTCCTCCACAGCTTTATCATTCACTGTTGCTGTTTGGCCACTTTGTGCCAGGTATATCAATGTTGGACACTTTAAGGGAGAGACACACCTGTTCTTGGGAGAGTCTGCCTACACAATAATTCAGCAAAGTAAATGTACATCCACAGTACTTTACTTTTTAGCTGACTTAATATTAGCTTACAAACTAGTGAATCAGTGAGCACATGTAATGGAACATCGGATCCATTACATGGACATGAACCCTGATTAATTTCAAAACTGTGGAAATAAGAACACTTTAAAAGTAATACTATATGTTGTTGTTAGCTGCATACTGATTGTCTACAGCAATTAAACATAACTAATTAACAACTCAAAACTATAACACTGAGAATCAGCATGTGTTGAATATGGAGATGTTAAAAAGGAGACAAAATCTTCAAGTTCCAATAAGGTGTAAAGTGAAACTAAATTTATAGACAGTGAACGGAGAGAAATGAAACATAAAAATGTAAAGGATGAAACATGGGTTAGCCATACAAACTACAGGCTGTTGATTCATTATTGAATGTAAAGCATCCCAGTTTCACTAATCATTGTTCTTTTTTAATTTTACTTAAGTAAAAAGTACTTCTTCAACCACGCTTAAATAATATATATGATTAAACTTTACATTGAAGAGCGAGACTTTAATGTTAAAGTTGTTATTTTGCAGTGATAGTTGTGATTTCTGACCCTGCAGCCTGTAAAACAGGCCTGAGAGTCAGAGGTGAATATTGTGTGGTCTTTCTGCTGCTGCAACTGCCACTTAATTAATGGCCCATCAGGGGGGGGGCTGCCCCCCCCCTGCTCTCAGCCACTCAGACAAACAGGTGGGGGAAGGGCAGCTTTCTGTGAGAGCAGGTCACCTGCAGTTTATTATCCACACTGTCATCTTATGTTGTCTATTTTAAGTATGAATTAACAACACTCATTAATGAGCTCCTCCATAGTTTAGCTGAGTTTCTTACTTTCACTTTCACATGAGACCAGTCAGTAGAGCTGGGCTGAAGCATTAGATTGGCTAAAGTAAATTTGAATGTATTGGCTAGTAGTTTAGCATGCTAAAATGCTAAACTAAGAAAGCTAAACAGTAAACATTAAACCTGCTAAACCTCAGCATGTTAGCCTAGTTATTGTGAGCATGTTAGCATGCTGATGTTAGCATTTAGGTATAATGGTTTCCTTAACAGGAACAGTGGTGATTAATAAACACTGGTATAATGCACAAGAGTTAGCCAAGAGGCTGTTTTTCATCTTTAGTCCCTGTTGTTGGGATTAAATATATCTATCCAACCTACGGACTTGAACCCTTCTTCCTGAAAGAATCTAGAAGGGCAGGATGTTGCCCCACACTTTACAGAGGTTACATTACTGTACCTGTCATAGTACAGCCTCATAGAGCTGCTGTAGACTCTGGTTTATCTGGAACATAATGATTTAATCAAATATACAACCTTATTATATCTGCAGAGTAAAGAGTGGAAGTACATCTCACTCTGTTCTATTTTAAGTAAATAGAACATATGTAAATACAATTTAAGATATGAGTGATGCACCCACCTGTAGGATACAGTGACAGTATAAGAAGACATTATTTATCCTTCCAGACTACCTTATTCTCAGTTGCCCCCCCCCCCCCACACACACTATTTGCTGTCCCTGCTCACATTATATGAATGCATGGAGACAGCACTAACTAGCACATAGCAAAGTGAGCACAAATACCGTATTGCTACTGTGTTTAAAACATACATGTTAATACCTTGTTGTAACATATTATCAGTTAACATTATTTACCAAGGTGAGACATCTACAGCAGGACTAGTTAACCCTCTCCATGATTTCATGTTTAAGGAGAAAGAGAACCAGGAAATGAGTCAGGGGGGGAAATGGAAAGCAACCAAGCCACAGCCGAGCGACGTGTGTTGCCACGACGTGTAGTTATATTTTTTGAGAGGTGCACGTCAGACTATGACATAGGGTCCAGTGTAGACGCAAAGGGGTCTGCGGGGGTACGCCGTTGATTCCTCCACAGCTTTATCATTCACTGTTGCTGTTTGGCCACTTTGTGCCAGGTACATCAATGTTGGACACTTTAAGGGAGAGACACACCTGTTCTTGGGAGAGTCTGCCTACACAATAATTCAGCAAAGTAAATGTACATCCACAGTACTTTACTTTTAGCTGACTTAATATTAGCTTACAAACTAGTGAATCAGTGAGCACATGTAATGGAACATCGGATCCATTACATGGACATGAACCCTGATTAATTTCAAAACTGTGGAAATAAAGAACACTTTAAAAGTAATACTATATGTTGTGTTGTAGCTGCATACTGATTGTCTACAGCAATTAAACATAACTAATTAACAACTCAAAACTATAACACTGAGAATCAGCATGTGTTGAATATGGAGATGTAAAAAGGAGACAAAATCTTCAAGTTCCAATAAGGTGTAAAGTGAAACTAAATTTATAGACAGTGAACGGAGAGAAATGAAACAAAAATGTAAAGGATGAAACATGGGTTAGCCATACAAACTACAGGCTGTTGATTCATTATTGAATGTAAAGCATCCCAGTTTCACTAATCATTGTTCTTTTTAAATTTTACTTAAGTAAAAAGTACTTCTTCAACCACGCTTAAAATAATATATATGATTAAACTTTACATTGAAGAGCGAGACCTTAATGTTAAAGTTGTTATTTTGCAGTGATAGTAGTGATTTCTGACCCTGCAGCCTGTAAAACAGGCCTGAGAGTCAGAGGTGAATATTGTGTGGTCTTTCTGCTGCTGCAACTGCCACTTAATTAATGGCCCATCAGGGGAGGGCCGCCCCCCCCTGCTCTCAGCCACTCAGACGAACAGGTGGGGGAAGGGCAGCTTTCTGTGAGAGCAGGTCACCTGCAGGTCTCACAGAAAGCTGCCCTTCCCCACCTGCACGCGGAGCTGAAGCTCAGAGCTAGGCATGAGGCGAGAGGAGTGTGAGACAGGTTTCAAGGCTGCAGCAGCACACTCTTGGAAGGAGACGCTACAGCTAGCGGCCTGCTAGCAGCCTGCTAGCGGCCTGCTAGCTTTTGAAAGACTGGAGCGACTCAGCTAAGAAAAAGACGACTTTTAAACTTTCTGTGCAGGTAAGATCTTGTCTTATTCTAATTTTGAGCCTCCACATGTCACTTAATGTGGTTTGAGCTAAATTATTTTGGCACGTTTAGACTTTTTATTGCAGAACAGAGTTGCCAGTTCTAGTAAATTCTAACTACTAACTTAATTGTCATGCACTATATTTTTGTATAACTATGTGAACATATATTTGTTTAGAGATTTATCAGCTGTTAACAACATTGCAGTGACACCATTTAAAGTCAGTTTATATATATTTTCTGAAAATGAAGTGGACACATGTATAACTCCATTTAAAACTGTTTCAAGCATTTTTATATCTAGTCTGATTTGTTTTTCAAAGACTTAGTTTGTAGAACTACTTGAAGGGGTTTATTGAAGAGAAGTGTTTTATGTGCTATAACAGGCTATAGTCTTTAACAAGTAAATTATGTTTATGGGCTATCACTGACATTTGTGGGGGGAAAAAAGAGTGTAATACTTTAAATGTAGTTATAAGACACTACAGCAGAGACACTGCAGATAATGCTTAACAGTCAAACAGTTTTTATTTTGAATCTAAAGGAGCGGTGCTCTTATGGCTCGTTTATAAAGTTTCAATCTTCTTTTTGGTTTTAGGTCCATAAATTGATGGGAGTGAGAAAAACACAGGTATGTGTCTTTTATAAAATATTTACTCCAAACCACTCAATATGCAACTCCACTGTACAGCCGACTATTGACTTACAGTGTAGGCTACTTCTACATCAGAGGAAGACATTGTACTACAGTATTTACCTGACAGAGAGCTGTAGATTCAGAATGCAATCACAAAATATCACAATGACAATGTTGAGTAATCAGACATAAGCATCATGAGGTCATGGCAGTATGCTACCCTCCCGGTCCGTTATGATAGCTAATTAGCAAATATCTGCGTTCATCAACCACCAAAACCAGACCATTTCTGTGTGTGTGCAGACAGAGAGTGACAGAGGTATTTTGGTGACTTAATTAACTCGACCCAGGGTGAGTCTGATGAAAACGGATGTATCTGCCTAGTTCAACTCTGATATTTCTCGTATTGCGCAGCGCTCTGAAGGAATAATCTCAGAGATTAGGCTACGTTATGTTCTGACAGCTCACAGCAATTTAATACAATAACAGGAAAAGACTCCCCCCACATTTCTAAACCGTTTTGCATGTGACGTCTGCTGAAGTGCCGGATACCTTTCCCCCAAATATGGACACACACGTATACAGACATGTCTTGCTTTATAAGATAAATAGCCTGACCATAAGAGGCACCACGCTCTGTATGCACTTGTTTTCTGGTTGTGCGTTATAAGTGTGGGATTTAGGAATGTCCTGAAATTTGGGAATTGTTGTTTGTTTATTGAAAGCCAAAGACAGTCCAAAGTAGTGCTACTTTGCACATGTTTCTGGGTCTGAGTTGTATGCCACATTTCAGCTGCCAAAGCTCGGCTGCTCTCTGGTCCTCAGGGTGAGAGGGGGAGGGGCCAGCTTCTAGAGCAGCAAAAGCCAATGTGTGCTTTATTTTTACATATTTAACGATATGCACAAAGATGCACTGAGAATTGTTTTGTTATCTAATTGTAGCACATATTGTAAAATACGTAAAGTGCCCATATTATGAAAAAATAACTTTTTCAGGTATTTGGGTTGTTATTTTGTGTCTTTTGTGTTTCTACACACATACAAACTTGGAGAGAATAACTATCCATGGTGTTCTGAGTGAGATACGGTTTCTGAATGTCCTCTGTCTTCAGTCTCCGGGGGAGCTGATCAACATCTGCACGGCTCTCTACATCACTAGCCGAGACCAGGTGGCTAACTGTAAGACATGCTAGCACTAGCATGCTAGCTCGTTCTCAATGGCAAAACACTGCTACAACATCCACTAGTTGACCCTAATCTCCAAAAGAACTACTTTCTGTCCCTGTTCTGCAGGGACAGGAAGTTTTGTATGTGGTGTTTTTTGAAAATGAAACCATGGAAGCCTATTCTGGTACAACCTCAAAATAAAATTATGACCCTGAAAATGAGCAGAATATGGCGCTTTAAGATTCCTAGCCCTGTTATTAGTTAAGCTAGTATTACTATTTTCTGGAAAAAACCCTCAGCATAGCCACTATCACCACTCATATCCAACATCATGAATGACTGTAATATCCACATAACCAACACTGGATCACAAAACTGCCAAGTGAAAGGATGCATTACTTAGACTGTGCTGGATGAATTAGTACTGAGTAAAAATAGCAGGCTTGTTATCTGTTCATGCAGATCTGAAAACCCATTGTTTAAGTGTTGATGGTGTTCTGACTGTGGGTAAAGGAAGTTAGTTGCACACACATGTATTGGCATGTTTTCTTACGTCTGACTGTGACAAACATTTTTAAAACACAAACTTTTAACATTTGACATACATCCAAAAACCGTATGCTAGATGTCTGCTATTTCCAAACAAATAGTTCTTACTTTTTTGTTAAATATCAAACTGATGTCAGTGGAACAGTCAATCTTTAAGAAAACTATAGTTGCATGGCTCTGTAAAGTTGGACTTGAAAGTGAATGGGATGTCTTTCTCATGATTATGCTTTTTACTTACAGTTGGACTGTGACTTTGAGGAGTCAGGAAGTGATTCCTCTGGGTCTGAATTATGCAGCAAGATGAACCCATATTACATAAGAAAGCTTCTGTACACAATGGAACAAGGGGCCTCCACCTTCATGGGAAAGACACAATTGATCCTCCTGTCTCTGGTATGTATGCACTGTGACATATCTTGTTACGTCTTGCTCGGTTTTCTTGTCTTGCAAAAAACATTTTAATACTTTAGATTGCTATCAGTCAAGCAACTGTAGTATTTTTCAAGGAAAAGGCCCTCTTGACAATCTGGTCTATAAATACTATAACAGTCTCATATTGTCATCTTTCACTAAGAGACAGATTAATCGATAATGAAAACAATTGGTGGTTGCTGCCCTAGTCCACACACAGTATCCCAGGGCTCCAGACTGCTACCAAAAGTTTCAGTGTGCAACTATATTTTAAATCCAGTCGCACATATGCAACCAGTAAATATTCCCCTTTTCTTTTTAGATGTTAAACATAGAGGGAGGCCAATGAGTGTGAGAAGGATTGGGAATGGCCACTGTAAGTGGCTAATGTGCTGAGAGGGAAGGTCCTACAGATAATCTGGCGTGCAAATGTCTGTAGAAAGGAGACCAATACAGATACTTGCTACATGCGTCTAAACAATGAGAAGCAAACTATTCACTTGTTCTTCTGACCTGCGGCCAGTGTGCTAGAGCCAGAGCTACAGTGTCACAGTTGGATTTAGATTCAGAGTCAGAGGGTTGTGTGGCAAAAAAGGCCCAAAAGCACCAAATTCTAAAGCCAGCTCCACCTTCAAATGTTCTTCTAATGTTTACATACATTTGTTAAGTAGTCGACTCAATTTTATCAATATCCATATTTACATGCATGAGGTGGTCAGAATGTTAGGAACACCTATAAATGTAACGCAGTTCAGTACTTTATCTCTAAATATTACCTCAGTGCTAATACACAGGATTGAATTAAGACCTCCGACAGGGTCAACAACTGAATATAATAGGCATGCTCGTTATATGCTTATACGTGTGTATAAACACTGTGACTTGAACAGTGACACCAGTGCATACTCACTGGTGTAAACTCTCATGTCTCAATAATTTTATCACCTTTGCAGATAAAGTTTAATGCATTCACTAGGTTGCCCTTTCATTTACTGCATAGGATGAGGTGTCACGTTTTGTTTGCTGTTATTTTTCAGATGGAGGTTCTGACCTCTTGTCCCCCAAAAGGAGACTTGAGTCCCTCAGTGGAGATGGGAGTTCAGATGGAGATGGTGAGTTAAATGGTATTTATTATGAAATTCACCAGAACTCCTGCCTTTTGAAAATTATGATAGTATCATATGATAGTAATATAATATTGAAATATCCTAGTACACACTGCTGCTTACAGTTTTGCCCTCTTGAAATATAAGTGCTAGTAGCCAGCTATCAGAATGTAGTTTACAAATGGAACCGGATTATTCATTACGTATTCAGACGTAAAAAGACCAAGAACGTGGAAGCAATGGGTAAGTTCTTAAAAACTGGGCTAAAAAGGTTTATACTTCTAAAGCTACCATTGAACGCTCTCTGTGACTGTCTGCAAGCCACGCAATGGGTTGGGGACATTAATTCCCTTTATGTCACTTGATATTTTGAAAGCAGGAATTGTGCTGTGTGCCCTCCGGGGCAAACTGCATACATTTACAGGCACAAAACAGTGTTCTAGACATATGTTCTAGAGTTATTTTATTGCTTTTTAAAACAGAAATCAGAAAATATATGAAATATTTTAACAGGCGCCACAATTATTGTAGCAGTAATGGGTTTGTCAGGCTACTCAGAGTGGTTGGAAGAGGCTAGTGTGACTTTAAAAGTGACACCAGTGCATATCCACTAGTGTAAACTCTCATGTATCAATATTAATCATATTTGCAGATACAGTTGCTTTCACTAGGTTGTCCTTTCATACACTGCATAGGATGAGTTGTCATGTTTTTGTTTGCTGTTGTTTTTCAGATGGACGTTCTGACCTCTTGTCCCCCAAAAGGAGACTAGAGCCCCTCAGTGGAGATGGGAGTTCAGATGTAGATGGTGAGTTAAATGGTATTTATTATGAAATTCACCAGAACTCCTGCCTTTTGGCAATTATGATAGTATCATATGATAGTAATATATTGTTGAAATATCCTAGTACACACTGCTGCTTACAGTTTTGACCTCTTGAAATATAAGTGCTAGTAGTCAGCTATCAGATTGTAGTAGTTATGTTTTACTGTCAGCATTTATTTACAAATGGAACCTGATTATTCATCATACCTGAGATTTCATTAACTAACGGGTGCTAATGATTGTCTGCTACAGTTCTAGATCTGAGTCCAGGAACAAGGTTGGTGAAGAGGCCCTCACAGAAGAAGAAAAGACGTAACAAGACCAAGAACGTGGAAGCAAAGGGTAAGTTCTTTAAAACTGGGCTAAATAAGGCATAAACAGTCCAGACCCTAAGTATTTGGACAGTTGGACTTTTTGTGTTCTTTGACACAAATAAAGTGCTAAGTCTCAGCTTTCATTTAAATAGGTTTGCATCTATATAAAGACTTGTGTTAACCATAACCCTTTAACACACAAGGCCCAAAGGTTTGAGGTCCAAAAGTAATTGGACCGATAAACATCAGGTCTAACAAAATCATCGTATTTAATATTTGCAGTCTTCCACCCATAGACAACAGCAGGCTACAGGTTATGTTCATGAAGTCTTATCTTGATCATTAACAAAAACAATGCGTACGCTTTGATTCAGGAAAGCATTCTGAACTTGCTGTAGAGTCATAGAGTCAAGGGGTTTTTCATAATCATACAAATGGTTTTCCAGTCATTACCTAGATGTGTGCTCCCCGGTGTACCAGCTTGTAAGCCTACTCTAAATAAACCTGAAATAAGCATTTCAATGTACTATGCATTTTTATGTTTAAAATTGAATGTACTGAAGAACAAAATTGTATGTATGTCCAAATATTTACTTAGAATTAACGTCAAAGCCAGTAATAGATGCTTTACTGAATCTCCACTGAGATGTATGTATTTAAGGTCACACTATCTCCATCGTCTTTTCTGTCATCTGTAGTGCCGCCCACAGTAAAGGTGAAAGACCGTGGAGGGAAGCAGAGAGGAGTAAAGGTGAAGAGACCGTGGAGGGAAGCAGAGAGGAGTAAAGGTGAAGAGACCGTGGAAGGAAGCAGAGAGGAGTGCGGTAAACAAACACATGGCAAAGTTTATAGCAGAGCGCCGCCTTCCAGGTAAAGAACACTGCATGTGATGCATAAAAGAGGAGGAAGCCTTGGGTCAAAGGTCCTGGAAGGATGTAAAGAAGTTTGTGTACAACACAAATGTTAAGTTAAACCGGAGGGGTGCTACACGGCAGCTTCATCTTTGAAGATCTGTGTTGTGCAATATAATGTTGTGTTCTAGTTGTTCGGGGCAGTTCTCAAAACCATAGCAATAACGCCTTTGTTTTAAAAATCTATTAATTGCACAAATATTTTGTTTTATAAAATATCAGAAAAGAGAAACTACGAAGGGAAATATATATATATATATATATATATATATATATATATATAATATAATATATTTCCCCCACTTCAGTAACTTTTCCAGTACAACACAACTCAGTGATTCAACTTCTGGAATCTGTAACTGCAGCTTCTCATAATATATCATATTATATATTATATTATATTATATTGTATGCAGTGTGCTCTCTCCATCACACAGTGGCGAGTCTGCGCTCTCGAGTTCTGCAACTCTTCTTGCGATACATTTGGTGCAAAAATTTGTACCTGTGGACTTAGTCTGTAGTCTGTGGAGCTCTGAGCCAACAGGACGGGGGGACAGCCGGGTTTCTATCGCCTGATGAGAGACAACTCAGTCCGGCTTATTTGTGTAGCATGAAGGCTAGCGTTAGCTAACTAGCAGCCAGTCCACTTCTAAATACTGTGAATACATTTTAATTATTTCAACACTTTAACAGTCACACTGGGACACTGAGGGGGGGGTTTCCAGGTCCTGCAGCCGCAGATGGACAGTCGTCAGTGGGTATTAGATCACGTCGAGGTTGGCAGGGGATCTTTCTAGTGGTGTTTCCACGCTGCCCCCCCCCCCCAACAGACGGCGTTCCGCCTGGGGCTGCAGGACCTGGTGCCCACCCCGGGACTTTTATAAGTGTTGAGATAATTAAAAGGTATTTATGGTATTTAGAAGCGGACTGGCTGCTAGTCAGCTAACGCTAGCTTGTATGCTACATAAATAACCCGGACAGAGTTGTCCCTCATCTGGCGATAGAACCCTGTTGTCCCCCCGTCATGTTGGACAGAGTTGTCCCTCATCTGGCAACAGAAACCCTTCTGTCCCACCCCATCCTGTCTGACAGAGTTGTCCCTCATCAGGCGATAGAACCCTGCTGTCCCCCCATCCTGTCTGACAGAGTTGTCCCTCACCCAGCGATAGAGACCCTGCTGTCCCCCCGTCCTGTTGGACAAAGTTGTCCCTCACCCAGCGATAGAGACCCTGCTGTCCCCCCGTCCTGTTGGACAGAGTTGTCCCTCACCCAGCGATAGAGACCCTGCTGTCCCCCCGTCCTGTTGGACAGAGTTGTCCCTCACCCAGCGATAGAGACCCTGCTGTCCCCCCGTCCTGTTGGACAGAGTTGTCCCTCACCCAGCGATAGAGACCCTGCTGTCCCCCCGTCCTGTTGGACAGAGTTGTCCCTCACCCAGCGATAGAGACCCTGCTGTCCCCCCGTCCTGTTGGACAGAGTTGTCCCTCACCCAGCGATAGAGACCCTGCTGTCCCCCCGTCCTGTTGGACAGAGCTCCACAGACTAAGTCCACAGGTGCAAATTAGTTTTATAGCAAATGGATCAAGAAGTGTTGCAAAAGTCGATGTGCAGACTCGCTGCTGTGTGATGGAGAGAGCACACTGCAGAGTACATAATATAATATAATATAACATATTATATTATACTATACTATAATATAATATAATATAATATAATATAACATATTATACTATACTATAATATAATATAACATATTATACTATACTATAATATAATATAATATAATATAACATATTATACTATACTATAATATAATATAATATAACATATTATACTATAATACACTATAACATAATATAATATAATATACTATAATATAATATAATATGAGAAGCTGCAGCGACAGATTCCAGAGGTTGAATCACTGAGTTGTGGTTGATGGATAAGTGAATGAAGTGGGGGGGGGGGAAATGAGTAGAGATTTTTTTCTACGATGTCTAACATCAAATCTGCGTGCTCTCACATTTTGCTCCATATTTACATTCATATTAATAACCTAAAACAAAGGCTAATGTTGTCTTCAGGGTTAATTGTCCAGATGAAAGTTGTTGTGACACGTTTATTATCATAAATGAGAAAAAAGAAAGCAAATTCTCAAAGTTGAGGTTTGAACAAAACTGAAATAAATGTTCTGATAACTGGAGTTATCACGTAATGTTTTTCTTGCTTTACTTTATTTCAGAAATGCATCCGTGCCTTTGTGCAGTAGTCTGATCAATGGTCACATCACTAAATAGTATATATTCTGCTTCTGTATATGAACCTCAAACTGCAACTCTTCAAAGACTCAATTATTATATATATTATTACATTATTTATCTGTTCTAAAACATAAAATGGTAGAAAATAACAACTAACTAATAATAACAAAGAAGATAGTTTAAATAGTCTAGCCAGAACTGAACCCAATAGCGCCCCCTAGAAATGGTCCTCACTTCAGTGATAGAATGACGGGTCTTATTCTTTGTTTAAAAATAATCTGAGGTGATAAACTGAGTCAGGGAGACATCTAGTGTTTAAATATAGCATTAGATTGTCTGTAAGTATAGCAGAAAGGGTGGTCCTCACTTCACTGGCTGTTTTACCCGGTCCTCACCTTTAAGCTCATACAGGAATGTGTGTGTGGTGTGTGTGTGTGTGTGTGTGTGTGGTGTGTGTGTGTGTGTGTTTGTTTCTGTGTGTATATGTGTGTACGTATATGTGTGTGTGTGTGTGTGTGTGTGTGTGTGTGTGTGTGTGTGTGTGTGTTTGTTTTCTGTGTTTATATGTTGTCTGTGTGTATATGTGTGTACGTATATGTGTGTGTGTGTGTGTGTGTGTTTCTGTGTGTATATGTGAGTGTGTGTGCGTGGTGCGTGTGTGTCTGTGTGTGTGCGTGTGTGTCTGTGTGTGTGTGTGTGTGTCTGTGTGTATGTGTGAGTGCGTGTGCGTGTGTGTGTGTGTGTGTGTTTCTGTGTGTATATGTGAGTGTGTGTGCGTGTGCGTGTGTGTCTGTGTGTGTGCGTGTGTGTCTGTGTGTGTGTGTGTGTGTCTGTGTGTATGTGTGAGTGCGTGTGCGGTGCGTGTGTGTGTGTGTGTGCGTGTGCGTGTGTGTGTGTGTATGTGTAAATGTGGTCTGGGAGCTCCCCATTGGCTGGGCCCAGTCCGAGGGGCGGGACAAACGTCTGTCAGCTTCCCTCTGCGCGCCATAGGACACAATCCAACCAATCAGAGCAGCGCTGGTCCTTCAACTCTAACCTCTGAACAGTCAGAGTCACGGCCAAAGCTGATTGGACGACGGCTGGCACCGGCCAATGAGAGTCCAGACCAGATGTGGGTCCAGCTCAACAACAGGTCTGGTTACCATAGTTACCCTCCAGGGCTGACAAGGGCGTACGGCTGCAGCCTGGAGCGTCCCATGTCATCCGTCCCGTCCCATGCCGAGCTGTGTCCAACGGTCAAAAACACGAAGTCGTGATTAAAAATAATTTTAATTTTGCCGTTCGTACAGTTTGCTGATTTCTGATGTCATGGTTGAGTTGACCAGATAAAAACAGAATATTTTATTAACTGAACAGTAACGGCCATCAGACAAATGAAGGAAATCCTTAAAACAACACGTCTACGAGATAAACGCAGAATATCATTCTGATGAAGAAAACACTTTAAATATTTGTCCGTCTCTAAAATAAATTCAGATCAAAGGCAAACTAAAAAAATCCTTCTGCCATCCCTGAGTTTCTACTTTTCAAAATAAAAGCTCGCATCTGGATTAAAATACAATCTCTCTTGCTTTTCAAAGTAAAATAAATGCAGATTATAGACAAACTAATGAATTTCTCTCCCGACAGAGGTCAAGCATTTGGTTTTGGTTTTAATATTGTCCCCCTTTCATAAAACAACACAAAATACCACAGAACCGCATTCTGCCGCATTCTACATTCCAGGACTACAGAGAGGAGGTGGAGCAGCTGGTCTGCTGGTGCAGAGACAACAGCCTGGTCCTGAACGTGGAGAAGACGAAAGAGATCGTCGTGGACTTCAGGAAGAACCGGCCTCACCACGCTCCACTGCTCATCAACAGCTTAGCTGTGGAGGTGGTCAGCACCAAATTCCTTGGGGTGCACATCAGACAATCTCACCTGGTCTGAAAACACTTCATCACTGGTGAAGAGGGCACAGAAGCGTCTGTTCTTTCTACGGAGGATGAGGAGAGCCCACCTGCCCTCTCCCATCCTCACGACCTTCTACAGAAGCCCCGTAGAGAGCATTCTGACCAGCTGTCTCTCTGTGGGGGGTGGAGGCTGCAGAGCCTCTGACTGGAGGAACGTGAGGAGGGTGGTGAGAACAGCAGAAGGGATCATTGGGGCTCCTCTTCCCTCCATTAAGGACACTTCATCACAGCGCTGTGTGTCCCGAGCCCGAAATATAATCAAAGACCCCACACACCCCCACCATGGACTGTTTACCCTGCTGCCCTCTGGGAAGAGGTTCCGCAGCATCCGCTGCAGGTCCACCAGGTTCTGCAGCAGCTTTTTCCCCACTGCCATCAGACTGTTGAACTTCTGATCCATAAACTGAACTCTGCACCTATTGCACGCCATCGGGTATTTAAATGCTGCTGAACTTTTAGCCATGTCAGTTCCTCTCTTTTTTACTCTTTTTTACTCTTCAATTTGCACACTGTTCATCCCCTGCACTGTTTTACACTTTGATCACTGCGGCACTTCTGTATAACTTTTTGTAAATAATCCGGAAATGTATTCCATCGCACCTGGAATATCATTGCAATATTTATAAGCTGTATGCAACGCAATTTCGTTCTGTATGCACTCTGTACATATAAAATGACAAATAAATAAAGTTGAAGTTGAAGTTGAAGTTGATTCTGCCCCGGGACCCAGAGACCCGACGGCGTTCTGCCCCGGGACCCAGAGACCCGACGGCGTTCTGCCCCGGGACCCAGAGACCCGACGGCATTCTGCCCCGGGTCCAGAGACCCGACGGCATTCTTCCCCGGGACCCAGAGACCAGACTGCATTCTGCCCCGGGTCCCAGAGAGCCGACAGCATTCTGCCCCGGGTCCCAGAGAGCCGACGGCATTCTTCCCCGGGACCCAGAGACCAGACTGCATTCTGCCCCGGGTCCCAGAGAGCCGACGGCATTCTTCCCCGGGACCCAGAGAGCAGACAGTATTCTGCCCCAGGACCCAGAGACCCGACGGCATTCTGCCCCGGGACCCAGAGACCCGACGGTATTCTGCCCCGGGACCCAGAGAGCAGACAGTATTCTGCCCCAGGACCCAGAGACCCGACGGCATTCTGCCCCGGGACCCAGAGACCCGACGGTATTCTGCCCCGGGACCCAGAGAGCAGACAGTATTCTGCCCCGGGACCCAGAGAGCAGACAGTATTCTGCCCCGGGTCCCAGAGACCCGACGGCATTCTGCCCCGGGTCCCAGAGACCAGACGGCATTCTGCCCCGGGTCCCAGAGACCAGACGGCCGAGGCCGCCCCAGCAGAGCTCTACAGTCCCTGCTCTCACCACGCTGATGATGAAGGTGGAAACAATATAGAATATAAAATTAAAGAGTCTTGGAAAGAGGAACATGTTAGTTTCTGTATTCTGGTTCTTGTGGTGTGCAGAACCAGATCCTGGTCCTCCCTCCTCAGGAGATCATGTGCAGAACCAGATCCTGGTCCTCCCTCCTCAGGAGATCATGTGCAGAACCAGATCCTGGTCCTCCCTCCTCAGGAGATCTTGTGCAGAACCAGAACCTGGTCCTCCCTCCTCAGGAGATCTTGTGCAGAACCAGATCCTGGTCCACCCTCCTCAGGAGATCTTGTGCAGAACCAGATCCTGGTCCACCCTCCTCAGGAGATCATGTGCAGAACCAGATCCTGGTCCTCCCTCCTCAGGAGATCATGTGCAGAACCAGATCCTGGTCCTCCCTCCCCAGGAGATCTTGTGCAGAACCAGATCCTGGTCCTCCCTCCTCAGGAGATCTTGTGCAGAACCAGATCATGGTCCTCCCTCCTCAGGAGATCTTGTGCAGAACCAGATCCTGGTCCTCCCTCCTCAGGAGATCTTGTGCAGAACCAGATCCTGGTCCTCCCTCCTCAGGAGATCATGTGCAGAACCAGATCCTGGTCCTCCCTCCCCGGAGATCTTGTGCAGAACCAGATCCTGGTCCTCCCTCCTCAGGAGATCTTGTGCAGAACCAGATCCTGGTCCTCCCTCCTCAGGAGATCTTGTGCAGAACCAGATCCTGGTCCTCCCTCCTCAGGAGATCTTGTGCAGAACCAGATCCTGGTCCTCCCTCCTCAGGAGGTCCTGCCGTTGGTTGCAGAATCGGCTGCGTCGCTGCAGCAGGTTTCATCAGATGTAGACCACGTTGATGTGGATCACCACAACCAGAACCTCAGGAATCAGAAAACTGAATTTAAGGCGCCGTTGTTCCTTTAACAGTTCTTAACGTTTTTAATTGATTTCAACAAACGTGATCATGAATTTACCCGTGACTCCGTCTGGAAAATTAATCGTGATTTTGTATTTTTGACCCTCTGGATTTGCCGTTGGACACAGCTCGGCATGAGACGGGACGGATGACATGGGACGCTCCAGGCTGCAGCCGTCCCGTCTCAGGGCCGAGCCTACACATTAAATGCATTGTAACGAGTATATTACATTACATTATGTTATATTATGTTATATTACTGCATTACAGCATAAAGGAGTACACAACTATAATTACAACACCTGCTGACTTCTGCCCCGCCCCCTCCAACCCCCTCGTCCAATCAGACGCCCCCTCCAACCCTCCCGTCCAATCAGACGGCTCCGTCTCTCCCCAGTGAAGCGGCCACACACAGGAGTGTAAGAAAGTGTCCATAAAGTTTTATTGAGTGATGAGCAGGAGATTACAGAGCTGCTGAACATAAATCATCGTTTAATCTGCTTAATCTGCTTAATCAGTTTAATCTGTTCCTCGTCCAATCAGAATGAAGCTTTGGTCCCATTCGTTAGAGCACTTTACAGCAAAGATTCGGAGGAAATAAGAGACTTTAACACTAATAAGGAAAGATTTTATTTTGAAAAACATCTCAATTTGTTCTGAATTCACCTCTTTAAAATTTAAATATGAACTTTCCTCATTTCTATTTTATAAAACCTGAATTTTAATAAATATTTCTCAACTTCAGAAACAAAAACAATCAAATGACAGAATTTCAGATTAAAACAGATTCAGGTTGAATTCACTCGGTAACGTCACATGACAACGAAATAAAATCGGTTTTAATCTGAGATTCTGTCATTTGATTGTTTTCGTTTCTGAAGTTGAGAAATATTTATTAAAATTCAGATTTTCTTTTTTTAAAAACTGGAAATGAAGAAAGTTCATATTTAAATTTCAAAGATGTGAATTCAGAACAAATCCATTCAGATATTTTCAAAATA
>NW_022603561.1:0-19014 GCF_008692095.1 Etheostoma spectabile
GTTTCCATCCAACGCTTCAAAGCCGATAACCTGTGGGACAAAAACCTAAAAGGTAAAAACATGAAAAGCGTCATAAAAGTGTTGATTTCCATTTTGACGGGAAAACAACACAAGGGTTAAACATCAACGCTGGTGTCTACAGTCAGGATATGAACATCACGTTATCCAGGACAAACTGGGCTGGTAGATGAAGTGACAAAACTACAAAAAAGTGACAAATGACGGAGACAAGTTCAAAAAACTTGATCAAAACAACAAAAATGTCAAAAAAATCAACAAGGAATTTTATTATTTTACACTATTAAGATATTGTTATATTATTATTAGAACATCCGGGCTGCTGTGAGGTCACTTGATATTAAAAAAAGTTGTGGGACCTTATAAACAAATAAATAAATAAATTGTACATGAATCTTCCAGATTCACACACAGACACACACACTCACACACAGACACACACACACACAGACTCACCCAGACCAGGACACGCTGAGCCAGTCTCTCTAAAACCCGTCTCATGTGTCCTGGGAGTCACACTGGAGGAAATCATCATCATAACTTACACAGCTGATAAAATACATTTACTCAAAAAGAAGTCCAGATGCTTTTTCCCCTCATGACATTTACTTATGCCAATAATCCACATAATGTCTTTTATTGATATTACACCCACAGCAATGCTACACAAGCATTTGAGTGTCTTAAACAGTTCTCTTATTTGCAAAAATAAACATAATAAACATTATGGCTCAGACAGAGCACAAACTATTTATATTTCTTGCTGTACAGGTGTGCATACCTGGCTGTGCTGTACAGGTGTGCATACCTGGCTGTGCTGTACAGGTGGGCATACCTGGCTGTGCTGTACAGAGACTAAGAGGTGCTAGGTGTTGTGGATCTCGGCTCTCCTTCATCTCCTTGTTGCATCGATCCCTCTAAGACCATTTGTGCATGTTTAAGGTACCTGGCTAAACCATGACCTTTACAACATTGTTGGGGTTGCCACCTGTCCACTCTCCGGGGACACTGACTGTCCCGGTTTTCACAAGGCTAGTGAATCTCTATGTTCAATTTACTACTTTCTCTTCACTTGATACATGTGTTGTGCACTGAGTCTCCTGTGTGTAGACGGCAGTCTCATTGGCTTGTAGGGTACGGGACGTAGTAAGCACCGGTATCTAAGCAATCAGGTATGCTAAGATAAATCAGGTAAAATGTTTTAGATTAAGTTTAAAATATTCAGTACTATGCACAATCCTACTGCATAAATGCCAGTTCTGTCTTGTAGGTCTAAAGTCTAATGGACAGGTCAACATGTCCAGGTTTTAGCAGACATAGGTGACAACCCTAAACATTGTCCTTTAGGGGAAATGACTGTCAGACGTTCAGAGGACGTGGAGCTAGCCTAGCATACTGACAAGCTGCATCCCATCCCCAACCTCAGCGTTGCAGAAACAACAAAATAGACCATAACCAGCTTTTTAAAGTTGTTTTTGAAAACTAAATATTTAGACGATTTTAGCGCAAATTATGAGATTATTTGCCAATTTTTAATGAGGAAACATGCTTCCTATTGAAATACATTACTTTAAAATGCGAGCTCACCACACGAAAAAAGCGACATTAATGTGTCCTGTTTACAAATCAACATCGTCCGATTGCAAACTGTCAGACTAAGCTGGACAAACACGAATTTGAATCAGATCCATGCTTCAACAGCCGTTTGTCCACTATCAACAGTCCAGTAAGGAAAAGTAGTGTGAAAGAAACTCCCAGTCCAACGTACAGGCCTACAGGGGGGGGGTTCCATCCTTTTCGCGTCCACTGTTTGAAGCTGAAGAGGAAAAAAACACAAGAAATGAGTGGATGGTGGAGCATTCTTCACCCTTCAGCTACACAGAGACAGACCCACTCACCTGTAACCTGCAGGAGGATGATTCTGATTGGCTCGGAGTCGATGATGGCTCTCTTAGTACGTCTGAAACCACCTGCTGCAACTCGACACTCGTATGTTCCAGCGTCCTGTCTGCTCACATCTTTTAGAAGTAAAGACACGTCTCCGTGCTTCAGATCTCGGTCCATCAGGTCCACCCGGCCCTTAAAGGACGGATGCTGGTGGGTTGCGTCAAGGCGTCCGTCTCGGTAGAAGAGGACGTAGTCTGGCTCCAGGTCAGGTCTGGTCCAGTCTACAGCTCTGATGGGGAGGTCAGCGGCCTTGCAGGGCAGAATGGCATCCTGTCCCGGGGACACTGATACCACAACCAGGTCTGAAAAACAATAACACTGGAACTAGTTTACAGCATTCTACTATAAAATCAAACAGTAGTGTTACTGGGAGATCTAAAGGAAATAACTGGAGATTTTAGACATTATTTAAAGTTGATATTTACCAGAAGCTGCTTCAGACAGAAGAAACAACAGGAGCAGAAAGGCAGCCATGAGAGCGATGCGGCTATCAAAACACAATAAATCAGCAGGTTACTTGGTAAATGTACAGTGTAGGTTTCAATTTGTCTGTGAATACATGCCGCAGCTCCTCAAACCCCAAGTAAAGTTCCTTTGTTTTGCTTCTTAACAACGCAACAAAAAGATCAACGTAGCACAGGAAGAGAATCTGCAGGAAACAATAATAGGTATTGGCTGAAGGCCTTCCGTATCACAACAAAAGTATCGCGAGATAACATGAGGACGTGATACAGTGATGAGGTCAGGAGTGTAAAACCAAAACTAACCCGATCAAAGAGAATAAAAATGCCTTTTCTGTGACGGGACTGTCCTTTTCCGACGGGTGTCAAAAGTGGACACTATGGGACTAATAAGTGTGGCTGGTCCCTCTCGGTCCACACTGGGATCCTGGACTCTGTCTTTACTGCGGTAGTCTGCATGCATTAGCTCACACGGCTAACTTCCCTTTCAATTCCTTCCCTTCGACTGTGCACCAGCTACATGTCCAACCCTAGAAAATACATGTCCAACCCTACAAAGACAGAAGCCTATCTTTGAATTCTATTCCATGTAAAACTTGTTATTTTTAGACATTATTCACACTTTCATAAATCTAGTCTCATCATCAAAAAGACTAAATTGAACTGTTTATGAATTTTCATTTTGCAAGATGACATCATTGCAACAAGATGACATCATTCTATAAGACAGGTCAGGAATAAAGTCTTCATGCATGTTTTCACTATGAAAGCTGATATTTACCAGATGCCGCCATGAGAGCTGATGGAGTCATGCATCTCTCCTTCCCTGTTCTCACCCTCTCTTGATCTGTTTCTACTAGTGCTGCAGCGCCTTTTAAGGATGAAGGTCTGAGTAAGGGGGTGAGACTACTTGACTACTGGCAGGGTTTGGTACAGGACATCATGCACCCACCGGCTTGGCACTCTATCAGAACTGCACTTTACTAATTAAGTGAAGCTGCAGCCATCTCTCTAATATTTAAAAGGCTCATAATATATCAATATGACTCATTCTACTTCCACGTACACATATCAATGCACACATAAAAAATCTTTAATATATAAAAAGTGAATGGTCTGAGCAGATCTAACCTCCATTTCCTCTGTGTAGGGTGGTGCAACAGCTGCGGGGTTTCTCCTACTGCATTAAATCAATGTTGTTGACAGAATATCATAATTAGATAGATAGATACTTTATTAGATAGGTAGATAGATGGATAGAGAGATAGATAGATAGATTGATAGATAGATAGATAGATAGATAGATAGATAGATAGATAGATAGATACTTTATTAGATAGAGAGAGAGAGAGAGAGAGATACTTTATTGGATAGATAGATAGCAGACGGATGATTCTGATTGGCTCTGAGTCGATGATGGCTCTGTTTATACATCTGAAACCACCTGATGCAACTCGACACTCGTATGTTCCAGCGTCCTGTCTGCTCACATCCTTTAGAAGTAAAGACACGTCTCCGTGCTTCAGGTCTCTGTCCACCAGGTCCACCCTGTCCTTTAAAGGACGGATGCTGGTGGGTTGCGTCCAGACGTCCATCTCTGTAGAAGAGGACGTAGTCTGGCTCCAGGTCAGGTCTGCTCCAGTCTTCTGCTCTGATGGGGAGGTCAGCGGCCTTGCAGGGCAGAATGGCATCCTGTCCCGGGGACACTGATACCACAACCAGGTCTGAAAAACAATAACACTGGAACTAGTTTAACATCAAATTGACAGTAACTTACTGTAACAATTGTCCAGAGAGTTCCTAAAGGTAAAGTACTCCATTTACAGTATTTTATGTATTCATGTAAAATACAAAACATTTAAACTCAACATAAGATAAAAAGTAAAAATACAGTAGTTTACTATTTACAGTACTATAGTGGCTATATTGGGATTTTCTTTTTTACCTTAATGCTTAGACTACTGTAATTCCTACTGTAATACTCAGACTACTGAGATGCTGTCATGTCGACAAGGTTGTAATGTAACTTTACAGCATTCTACTGTAAAATCATACAGTAGTGTTACTGTGAAATCTGAAGTAATACCTGGAGATTTCACAGCCGTTATTTACAGTTGATATTTACCAGAATCCACTTCAGACAGAAGAAACAGGAACGTAAAGGCAGCCATGAGAGCTGAGTGTTGATCTGCTCTCATCTTTCCCTCTGCTCTGAATGCTTGTTCCAACACTGGAAAGGAAACAGCTGGTAGCTATCGAAACAGAGAATGAAAGAGCAGGTTACTTAAAGTAGTAAATGTACAGTGTAGGTTTCAGTTTGTCTCTGAATAAATGCCGCAGCTCCTCAAACCCAAAGTAAAGTTCTTAACAATAAAAGCATCGATTCTCCGCTGATCTGAGCCAGGAGCCTTTTACTGGACAGTTGGTCAGACAGGGTAAAACACTGCGACCCCTCCTTTTATAACAGCACCCACCAATCACAGACACAATAGTGTTCAAGAAAATACATATACTACCCAAAAATACATATACTACCCAAGAAAAAATACATACAACCCTACAAAGACTAACGCCTATCTTTGAATTCTATTCCATGTAAAACATGTTCTTGTTAGACACTATTCACACTTTCATAAATCCAGTCTCATTATCAAAAAGACTAAAATGAACTGTACATGAACTTTAATTTTTTCTTAACAAGATGACATCATTCTATTAGACAGGTCAGGAATAAAGTCTTCATGCATGTTTTCACAATAAAAGCTGATAATTACCAGATGCAGCCGTAAGAGCTGAGGGAGTCTTACATCCCTCCTTCCCTGTTCTCGCCCTCTCTTGATCTGTTTCTACTTGTGCTTCATTTTATATATGAATGGGTCTGGGTGGGGGGGGGGTGACGACTGGGAAGTTGTTACCGGAAATCATGCACGGCTTGGCACTCTATCAGAACTGCACTTTACTGATTAAGTGAAGCTGGAGCCATGTCTCTGATATTTAAAAGGCTCAAAATAAATCAACATGGCTCATTCTACTTCCAGGTACACGTCTCAATGCACATATTAAAAATCTTAACTAATATATAAAAAGTGAATGGATTAAAATGCTGAAAAGAGTCATAACCAACCTTGTTATCAGTTGGAGGTGTCATCAGAGCAGTGTTATAGACGTCTCTTTGACAATGCTGGTCTATGGGGGGGGGGGGGGGGGGGGGCAGTCCTTTTTGGCTCTGGGATGTTTCACTGCAATATCGAGCGAGTGGCGAGTGGTGGAAAATGGCTGCCGT
Source organism: Etheostoma spectabile (assembly GCF_008692095.1). Taxonomy (NCBI): domain Eukaryota; kingdom Metazoa; phylum Chordata; class Actinopteri; order Perciformes; family Percidae; genus Etheostoma; species Etheostoma spectabile. The sequence continues at coordinate 5,710 of NW_022603561.1, forward strand.
GTCTCGCCATTAAGACTCTGTGGAAAAAGTGGAGACAATCTGAGATAGATGGATGGATGGAATAGAAAGTTAGGAATAGATAGATAGATAGATAGATAGATAGATAGATAGATAGATACTCTATTCATCCCAAAGGAAATTTTAGAATATTATAATATCATTTCCATTGGTGTTGTTGTGACAGACTTTATTTTGTCTCTGTGTTCATGGACAGATGTGGAGCAGCTGGTTCTGAGGACCCTCCAGGACCGGTCCAGGTCCAGCTGGTCTCCCCTTGTACCAGGAACACCTCATGTTACATTAACCAGACCTTTGGCACAGAGTCTTATTTTGGCCGTACTAAAGCTCCAAAGCTGATTGGTTGTTGATGGCGTGCAGCTGCAGCTTCTTCCACCGTCCTTTGACCACATTTCCGTGGTTAGACAGAGACGTAGGTACAATATCACACCCCTGCACCCTGCACCCTTCACCCCTGCACCCTGCTCCCCTGCACCCCTGCACCCTGCTCCCCTGCACCCTACATACTGCTCCCCTGCACCCTGCACCCCTGCTCCACTGAACCCTGCACCCTGCACCCCTGCACTCCTTTAGTGTGTGTGTGTGTGTGTGTGTTTTCTGTGTATGTGTGTGTGTGTGTGTGTGTGTTTTCTGTGTATGTGTGTGTGTGTGTGTGTGTGTGTTTTCTCTGTGTGTGTGTGTGTCTCTGCGTGTGTGTTTCTGTGTTTTGGTGTGTGTGTGTGTGTGTGTGTGTGTTGTTTTGTCCACCCCCCCTCCCCCTGGACGCACTCCTGGGTTTCTGTGAATTGTTTGTAATTGTTTGTCATTATTTGTTTTTTTTATTCAAGGCATCAAAACAATGAACACACACACACGCACACGCACACGCACACGCACACGCACACGCACGCACACACACACACACACACACACACACACACACACACACACACGGGTCACATTGCATTCATTTTTTAATTTCCATTCTGGTGTCAGTCCGTTATTTTACGTCTTCATTTAGTTTTTCTTCTCTGTTCTGAATCTGCATGTATCTGCTTCGGTTTCAGACTGCAGGAAACCACAACACTGCACAACAGTCACAGAGGAAGAGGGGGAGGGGGGAAGAAAGGGGGGGGGGCTTACTTGACTAGACTATGAAGAGATCAAAGAGTAGACACCATTTCCCGTCTGTGATGATGGAGGACTCGTCTCTACTGGTTCTGCTGGGTGAGTCCTCTCTGTCCTCATCAGCTGAAAGAAAGACAAGATAAAACAGAACTGAGACCGCTGTAGTTTGTGTGTTTGGCTACAAATGATCCTAACACCTTAAATTATGAAACTCTTATTTTGAAAGGTTGTGTAAATGCTCTTGCAGCCAGTTTTTAACATGTTTTTTTTATATTTGTGTGTCATTCACTGAATGTCTGAAACTGAGCTGCCGTTGATTGTCTTCAGTGGTGATCTCACTGCTGAGCCCAACGAGTCCAGGTCAGTCCCCTCTGACAACACTTCATATTAAAGTACACAGGCTACACATACTCACACAGGGACGGGGGACGGGGGGGACATGGGACGGGGGACGGGGGACGGGGGGGGGGTATTGTATGACTACATTAGCTCGATAAAATGTCTTCACTGAGCAGCACAACAAGCCCAGGTCAGTCCACTCTGACACTTTCAAAATAACAGAAAACAAAACAATGGCATCTGCAAAAGTTTGGGCCCCCCGGCAGAGTTAATACCTTGTACTGCCCCCCCCCTCTCGCCAAGAGTCTTTAATTCTTGTTTGAGGTATCTTCGCCCATTCTTCCTTCCAGAAGTCTTCCAGTTCTTTGAGGTTTCTGCTCCTTTAAGGTCTATCCATAGATTTTACATCATGTTGAGGTCAGGAGATTGTGAAGGCCATGGCAAAACTTGCAGTTTACGCCTCTTGATGTAATCCCTTGTGGATTTTGAGGTGTGTTTAGGATCGTTATCCATTTGTAGAAGCCATCCTCTCTTTAACTTCAGCTTTTTCACAGATGGCATCAAGTTAGCGTCCAAAATTTGCACTTTATATTAAAGTACACAGGGTTACACAAACTCAAACAGGGGGTATGACGACACTAGCTCGATAAAATGTCTTCAGTGAGCAACACAACAGGCCCATGTCAGTACTCTTTATTGTTGGGTCTAGAGAGGAAGTCGTCTTTAGAGTGAGTCTAGCATGTGTACCGAAGAGGACTGGGGTCACACCAAGAAACTGTAAAACTTAGAATTGTAACTCTACACATGCGTTTCTCAAATGTGGCCCTAATCCTCTTCCGTAGTCAAACCATGGACAAAGCAGTGACCCCGAAATTCCACAAGTTTTACAGTGTGTTGTTAGTACTTTCGCTTCAGTGAAGAAAATGAAACCAGTTATGAACACCATCAGATTTGTGGCTGTTTTAGTCCAATTAGTGAAGTGAAATGTAAATGTTTAGTTGTTATAAAGAACTTTACTGGTCTTAAAAAGTCATTAAAGAACAGGATTCATTCACACACCGTGGCCGAGGCTGCCATAAACACATTTACGCTCCGATGGGGCAGCATCGGGGGGGCAACTTGGGGTTCAGTGTCTTGCCCAAGGACAGTTCATGGGACTGCAGGGCTAGGGATCGATCCTATTCCCATACCACAGAGTCTTCACAGGGAGATTTTGTTGAGTTTTGACCAGATGCTGTAGCCCTACCACTATATATATAAATATATATTTATAAAACAAATGAGACCCAGGCGTGTTTCTTTAGCAAAGTATCATTGGCTGCCATTTTTAGGACCTTCAAAGTGTTTCTTGAGTTCAATTGAAAATGTTAAATATCACCAATTCATTTTTAACCATCACCCCCCCCCTCCAGTCTCTCTGACTGTGAGTCCCAGCCGCTCTCAGATGTCTAGAGGACAGTCTGTCTCTCTGAGCTGTGAGGAGGACGGCCGCCCTGCTGGATGGACTCTGAGGAGGAACACAACCAGAGACAGAGCCGGAACCAGAGCTGAGTGTGGGGTTCACTGGGGGAGAACTGTCGGTTCCTCCTGTTTCATCAGCTACATCCTCCCGTGGGACAGTGGGGTGTACTGGTGTGAGTCCAGAGAGGGAGCAACCAGTACCAGCATCAGCATCACTGTCATAGGTAAGATCAGTTTGTTTCCTCAACAAGACTTTAGATTTTAAGACCGATGCAGTTGTCAAATTTCCCGTTCCGTGCCCACATTGTTCAAATAGTTAATGCACTGGCGTGCTGGTCTTACAGGGAGGTGTGTTCAGGTGCATTCTGGGCGTGCTGGTCTTACAGGGAGGTGTGTTCAGGTGCATTCTGGGCGTGCTGGTCTTACAGGGAGGTGTGTTCAGGTGCATTCTGGGCGTGCTGGTCTTACAGGGAGGTGTGTTCAGGTGCATCTGGGCGTGCTGGATATTCACCTGACTCTGATTCTCTTTACAGAGAAACAGAGACCTCAGACCTTCCTCCGAGCTCTCTGCCGCCCCCACACAACCCCAGTCCCCCCCCCTGAACCTCAACTCCCCCCCTGAAACCTCAGCTTCGCCCCCTCCAACCTCTGCAGCTCCACCCCCGGTCTCAGACCCCGTCCCCCTTGTGTTGAGACTGGTGTGCCACCTGGTGGTCTTCTGTCCATACTGCATCTCCACCTTCATCATGGTGTCTCTGTATCGAGACAGGACCACAGGTAAGACTCTGAATCCCTGACCTACAATCCATCTCCTGTCTAGTGTAGATGATTGACAGTTGTCTTAACCCTCATGTTGTCCTCATGTTGTCCTCATGTTGTCTCCATGTTGTCCTCATGATGTCCTTATGTTGCCCTTATGTTGCCCTCATATTGTCCTCATGTTGTCCTCATGATGTCCTTATGTTGTCATCCTGTTGTCCTCATGTCTCCCTCATGTTTCCTCATGTCTCCCTCATGTTGTCCTCATGTTGCCCTCATGTTGTCCTCATGTTGTCCTCATGTTGCCCTCATGTTGTCCTCATGTTGTCTCCATGTTGTCCTCATTAAGTCCTTATGTTGTCCTCATTTTGTCTTCATGTTGTCCTCATGTTGTCTTCATGTTGTTCTCATGTTGTCCTCATGTTGTCTTCATGTTGTCCTCATGTTGTCTTCATGTTGTCCTCATGTTGTTCTCATGTAGTCCTCATGTTGTCCTCATGTTGTCTTCATGTTGTCCTCATGTTGTCTTCATGTTGTCCTCATGTTGTCCTCTCTAGTGTAATTGATTAATATTCTACATTTTCTTTCTAACCTTCTCTGACCGTAGGAAATGACCTGCCCGTCTCCGTGGTGACGACCCCGCCCCCCCAGGCCGCGGAGAGATTGGACGACGGCTATGATGTCACCACGGAGCATAACTTCTGAACTGATCTGAAAATGTATTTCTGCATCACTTTACAGCAACCAGCAGGCGTCTGAAGGGCTTCACAGCAGAAACAAAGAGGAAAAACACACATCATCCAATAGAAAGAGAGAACGAAGACAACCGTCCAATCAGAAAAGGTTGCCTAGCAACAGGAGAAAGAAGTTAAGTTAGTCCCACCACTGCTACGTATGAAAAGCCAGACTCAACAGAACAGGTTTTGTCGGGGGGGGGGGAGGTAACTTGTTTCAGAGTCTCGGGGCAGATTCCCCTCCCCCCCCGACCCGTTTATACCTGGACCTTGGGACTTCTAAAACTTGCTGATTTGAGCAACACAACGATCGGTTGTGCTCCTCAAACTTAAAATCTCAGACAAATCCTCCGGGGCCGAACAATTAATAATAATAAAATCTTAAAATCTGTTCTAAAACGCTCCAAGAGCAAAGGCAGGGTTAGGGTTATTTTCTGTATAATAATATATAATATAGTGTGTAATAATATATAATATAGTGTGTAATAATATATAATATAGTGTATAATAATATATAATATAGTGTGTAATAATATATAATATGTATGTTAAACTGATTTAGTTGTGGAGGAGAGCATGAGGAGGATGGAGGGTCAGAAAAGACTGGTCTTCAGGAAACCTGTTTTTGATATTGTGATCTTTATGACTCTCAAGTCAATTACTTTTATTTTGTGAAAGTATTTTATTTGTCTTCATTTTTATTTTGGTAATGGTTCTTGTTGCCTAACGGCCTTAACTGGGAATATAAATGATCTGTTTCCAACCACATCTCCGACTTATTCCGAGTGTTTTTCACCAGCTCGACTACTGGCTCCATCGACCCACAACTTAGACTTAGACCTGGACTTAGAGACTTAGACTTAGAGACTTAGACTCTCTTTATTAATCCTTTTGGGACGACTCCCGGAAGGAAATTGAAATTTCCAGCATCAGTTTCAGCAAGAACACAGAATAGAAGACAATATAAAGATAACAATGATAACAGTAATAACAACAACAATAAGAACCTTTGGCTATAAAAAGACATAAAAAACATGTTAAAAGACAGAAAAGTGCAAAAAAGAAACATATAAAAGTAACAACGTGATACAAAAGTAACAAAAAAGCATTCATTTTTCTCACAAGAGACCCTGAAGACTGAAAGACTAAGCTCATGAAAACCCTCCGTTACACTAGTACTCCATCTCCTGGCGGCGTGTAAAAACTACACGTGTGTTATATTTGCAGTAATACTTGTGTTGTATTTGCAGTAATACTTGTGTTATATTTGCAGTAATATTTACTCTGTATGTGACTGATACACAAAGAGATATAAGTACATGGTTCTGTAAGTTAGTAATTAAAGTTTTCATCATGTTTTATATAAAAAGCTTCATTAATGAACTAATTTGGTCACCTGTATTTTAACATTTTCTGACAACACTTCCTTTAGCATGAAACAGTTTAAGGTCTCATTTAGAGAGGACTCGTCCTCTGTGTCCTCTGAGACCTTTAGAGAGGACTTGTCCTCTATGTCCTCTGAGACCTTTAGAGAGGACTTGTCCTCTATGTCCTCTGAGATACTTACAGCTGCATCAGATGTTTTTATAAGAACAATTACAGCAATATTCACAATTTCATCAGTTCAGTCATAGCTGATTTTAAATCAAAAGTTGTGTAAATGGACATGTCTACATCTTCATAGTTTATAATGTATTATTAATTATTTATTAATGGAGCCCCAGGACGGACTTTGGACACCTTGCTTTGAAATGTATTCAGTGAATTTGAGTCCTTACATCTGTTAGCTTCTGTCTGTTAGCATATGTTGGCATCTGTTTGGGTCTGTTAGCTTCTGTTAGTGTCTGTTAGCTTCTGTTAGCTTCTGTTAGCTTCTGTTAGCTTCTGTTAGCTGTCTAGTCCCCTGTCTTGTGTATGTGTGTGTGTTTGTGTGTGTGTCTGTTTCTGCACGCATCATTTGTCACCATGGGGGACCCTACAGGACCTCAGAGCTCCAGATCAAAGGTTAATTTATAGAACGTTTGAGGACAAAACAGCAGAGAGCTAGAGATCTAGACATGGCCTCCCACCATGAGAAAGAGAAGAGAGTCCGGGGTACAGAGCTCTGAGACTGGCTTCCTGGCAGACTGCAGGTGGTCCTGGTCTCTCGTCCTTGTGTCTTTAATAGGTCAGGACAGCAGCTACAAGAAGCAGAAGACCTGGTACCGGTCCACGGGGTCGGCCTCCAGGAGACGAGTTCCCAACCACAGAACCTGAAGATAATAAAACACACGAGTCAGTAGATGTCTGAAAGAACAGAGAGAAACCTTTATTGTTATTATACACAAGTCCAGAACCTGTCCAACGAGACTGAAGCTAAACCTTTACAGTGTCAACACGAAATATAAAAATATAATGGCTTTTGGGAAAGAAGGAGGAGAGAGGAGCAGCTTTCACCCTCTGATGGTTGAAGCTGCAGCCTGATACTCAGAGGAGTTATTTTACCCAACTTCAGATCATTTGATGGACACGTGGACGGACACTCTGCTCGAGACTCACTCACTTGGGACAGTGACCAGCAGACGGACGGTTGTGATTGGCTGAGAGTCGATGTAGAGTCTGCTTCCACGTGTTGGACCATAAGGTACAGCCCGACACTCGTATGTCCCAGCGTCGATGCGTCTCACGTTCTTCAGGATTAAAGACGCGTCTCCGTCCTTCAGGTCTCTGTCCACCAGGTCCACCCTGCCCTTAAATTCTGGGTGCTGGAGGGTTGGATCCAGGCGTCCGTCTCTGTGTAAGAGGACGTACTCGTGCTCCAGGTCTGGTCTGCTCCACTCTACGGTGCCGATGGAGGGAAAATCCACCCGACACGGCAGAATGACATCATCTCCCAGATCCCCCGTCACCGTCTCCTGGTCTAAAGATTCAAGATTTAACATTCAAGATCTCTTTATTATCATCCCACAGTACACTGTCGTACTGCAGTGAGAATACAGCACAGAAACAATTAGAAATACAATGGAAAAGTCAAGATATCAGTTATAGCAATGAAAATAAATAAATGCTGTTATGGGTTTAAAAAATATAACTATCTAGATACTAGATACATACAGTTGGGAAAAAGTATAAATATCCATATTTACTGAAAACAGTAATAAGCAATGACTAATAATCCTGCTAACACTGCTGATATTACACCAAATATCTGATAATTAGTCAGAATATGAGACCCAGTGAATCTGCTATATGATCCAGTCTGGACCTGGATGATATATAACAAAATAAAATAAATATAATGAAAGATCCATACCTGGCTCCTGTGTATCGATACAGTATTGCCAAGGAAATATTGCAATACTATGCTGTATTGATTCCCCCCTCCCCCCCCACCCCACCTTAATATACATCCCAAGCCTACGAGCACCCCTTTGTTACATGACAGTCTGGTGCCCCCCCCCCCTAGTGTTATTACCAAATTTAATATTGTTTTAACACAACAAATTGACGTCATGCGTTAACACAGGTCAGAAGAATGTCTATGAATCCTTTCACAATAAAAGCTGATATTTACCAGAAGCTGCTGCAGACAGGAGGACCAACAGGAGCAGGAATGGAGCCATGAGACGGTGTTTCTGTCCCTCTGTGTCCTACCGACGCTCTGAGGACCGGTGCAGATGTACCTGTGTGAGACAGTGTCTCTGTCCTACCTACTCTCTGGAATGATCCCTGTGTGAGACGGTGTTTCTGTCCCTCTGTGTCCTACCTACTCTCTGAGGACTGATCCCTGTGTGAGACGGTGTTTCTGTCCGTCTTCGTCCTACCTACTCTCTGAGGACTGAACCCTGTGTGAGACGGTGTTTCTGTCCGTCTTCGTCCTACCTCCTCTCTGAGGACTGATCCCTGTGTGAGACGGTGTTTCTGTCCGTCTTCGTCCTACCTACTCTCTGAGGACTGAACCCTGTGTGAGACGGTGTTTCTGTCCGTCTCCGTCCTACCTACTCTCTGAGGACTGATACCTGTGTGAGAGACAGGATCGTGGCGTCTGAGTTTTGGTTTCTCTGGGACCTGTGTGGACATGTTTGAGGACGTTGAGCGTTCAGGGCCTGGCATGCCTCGGCATTATGAACTTATTTATAGTTAGAAAAGGAAACGTTGTGTGCAGCTGTACACAAATTATGTGATTTCTGTCTGTATCTGTGTATAATGTGTGTATAATGTGTGTATAATGTGTGTATAATGTGTGTATAATGTGTGTATAATGTGTGATTTCTGTCTGTATCTGTGTATAATCTGTGTATAATGGGTGTTTTCTGTCTGTATCTGTGTATAATGTGTGTATAATGTGTGTTTTCTGTCTCTATCTGTGTATAATGTGTGTATAATGTGTGTTTTCTGTCTGTATCTGTGTATAATGTGTGTATAATGTGTGTATAATGTGTGTATAATGTGTGTATAATGTGTGATTTCTGTCTGTATCTGTGTATAATGTGTGTTTAATGTGTGTATAATGTGTGTTGTCTGTCTATATCTGTGTATAATGTGTGTATAATGTGTGTATAATGTGTGTATAATGTGTGTATAATGTGTGTTGTCTGTCTATATCTGTGTATAATGTGTGTATAATGTGTGTTGTCTGTCTATATCTGTGTATAATGTGTGTATAATGTGTGTTTTCTGTCTGTATCTGTGTATAATGTGTGTATAATGTGTGTTGTCTGTCTATATCTGTGTATAATGTGTGTATAATGTGTGTTTTCTGTCTGTATCTGTGTATAATGTGTGTATAATGTGTGTATAATGTGTGTATAATGTGTGTATAATGTGTGTTTTCTGTCTGTATCTGTGTATAATGTGTGTATAATGTGTGTTTTCTGTCTGTATCTGTGTATAATGTGTGTTTAATGTGTGTATAATGTGTGTTGTCTGTCTATATCTGTGTATAATGTGTGTATAATGTGTGTATAATGTGTGTTTTCTGTCTGTGTCTGTGTATAATGTGTGTATAATGTGTGTATAATGTGTGTTTTCTGTCTGTATCTGTGTATAATGTGTGTATAATGTGTGTTTTCTGTCTCTATCTGTGTATAATGTGTGTATAATGTGTGTATAATGTGTGTTGTCTGTCTGTATCTGTGTATAATGTGTGTATAATGTGTGTTTTCTGTCTGTGTCTGTGTATAATGTGTGTTTAATGTGTGTATAATGTGTGTTGTCTGTCTATATCTGTGTATAATGTGTGTATAATGTGTGTATAATGTGTGTTGTCTGTCTATATCTGTGTATAATGTGTGTATAATGTGTGTTTTCTGTCTGTGTCTGTTTTTAATGTGTGTATAATGTGTGTTTTCTGTCTGTACCTGTATATAATGTGTGTATAATGTGTGTTTTCTGTCTGTATCTGTGTATAATGTGTGTATAATGTGTGTATACTGTGTGTTTTCTGTCTGTATCTGTGTATAATGTGTGTATAATGTGTGTATACTGTGTGTTTTCTGTTGTATCTGTGTATAATGTGTGTTTTCTGTCTCCATCTGTGTATACTGTGTGTATAATGTGTGTATAATGTGTGTTTTCTTCCTGTGTCTGTGTATAATGTGTGTTTTCTGTCTCCGTCTGTGTATAACGTGTGTTTTCTGTCTGTATCTGTGTATAATCTGTGTATAACGTGTGTTTTCTGTCTGTATCTGTGTATAACGTGTGTATAATGTGTGTTTTCTGTCTGTATCTGTGTATAACGTGTGTATAATGTGTGTTTTCTGTCTGTATCTGTGTATAACGTGTGTATAATGTGTGTTTTCTGTCTGTATCTGTGTATAATGTGTGTTTTCTGTCTGTATTTGTGTATAATGTGTGTATAATGTGTGTTTTCTGTCTGTATTTGTGTATAATGTGTGTATAATGTGTGTTTTCTGTCTGTATTTGTGTATAATGTGTGTATAATGTGTGTATAATGTGTGTTTTCTGTCTGTATCTGTGTATAATGTGTGTATAATGTGTGTTGTCTGTCTATATCTGTGTATAATGTGTGTATAATGTGTGCTTTCTGTCTGTATCTGTGTATAATGTGTGTATAATGTGTGTATAATGTGTGTTGTCTGTCTGTATCTGTGTATAATGTGTGTTTTCTGTCTGTATCTGTGTATAATGTGTGTATAATGTGTGTTGTCTGTCTGTATCTGTGTATAATGTGTGTATAATGTGTGTATAAGGGTTGTCTGTCTGTATCTGTGTATAATGTGTGTTTTCTGTCTGTATCTGTGTATAATGTGTGTATAATGTGTGTATAATGTGTGTTCTGTCTGTATCTGTGTAAATGTGTGTATAATGTGTGTATAAGTGTGTTGTCTGTCTGTATCTGTGTATAATGTGTGTATAATGTGTGTATATGTGTGTTTTCTGTCTGTATCTGTGATAATGTGTGTATAATGTGTTATAATGTGTGTTTTCTGTCTGTTCTGTGTATAAACGTGTGTATAATGTGGGTTTCTGTACCACACCCTATATAAAATCAGGACTGATCTATAAAATATTAAATAAAGTCCTCAGGTTGCACACGCTGAATGATTTCATCGTCCTCTTAAATCTCTCTGAACCACCGTTGGATAACATGTGACGTTATATATTTAGGAATTCACTCCTTGACAAAAACAGTGTTTTTTCAACAACGTAGAAAACATAAATGAACCAAAAAGTAAAAGCTGACGAAGGAGAGGTGAAACCCCCCCCAGCCCGGGGACAGTATCATCAGGACGACATGCTCCAGCTCGTACTCCGTGTACATCACAGAGAGCAGGAAGTTGGGAGGTTTTGACATTAACAGGAGATAAAAGCCAACCACTCATATACACTCACTATAGGCCACATGGCACGGGGGGGGGGGGGGGAACCAATGAAGGACACGTGGACACCATGTTGGTCAGTGGAGGAAAAGAAGTGCATCCAATAATGAAGTATAATGTATACTTTATACTTTATTTTATATTATTTATCAGACGTGTTAGTTATTAGTACGGGCATTGTGACAGAAGAAAAAAAGGACAAATCATCCAACAAATTACAACTGAAGATCTTTAATAATAGATCATCTTGTTTTTCTTTATTAACACTGGGGACTTTATTATCAAGGACTTAGACTTAGACCTAAAAAACTTGAATGTCCCCGAGAGGCAGTTTGATCCTATGAGAGATGAGTGAAGGACGGCGGAGTGTCTGAGTATCTGAGTATCTGAGTATCTGAGTATCTGAGTATCTGAGTATCTGAGTGTCTGAGTGTCTGAGTGTCTGAGTATCTGAGTATCTGAGTATCTGAGTGTCTGAGTATCTGAGTATCTGAGTGTCTGAGTATCTGAGTATCTGAGTGTTTGAGTATCTGAGTATCTGAGTATCTGAGTATCTGAGTATCTGAGTGTCTGAGTATCTGAGTATCTGAGTATCTGAGTATCTGAGTATCTGCGTGTCTGAGTATCTGAGTGTCTGAGTAGTGAGTATTGAGTATCTGAGTATCTGAGTGTCTGAGTATCTGAGTGTCTGAGTGTCTGAGTATGAGTATACGAGTATCTGAGTGTGTGTGTTTATAGTTTCTCATATTCGTCTCGGGGTTGAAGAGAAATGTGATGACACGTTGGACTGAACTCGTCCTCCTTGGTCTTGTGCCCTCCCAGACGAGCTCTGGCTGATGATGAGTCACGGCCTCTTTATAACTAATAACGTCATCATAAATTATATTTTCAGGAAATATCAACAGAAGCGATTGTACAAGGTTTACTAGGAGGTAGTTGTTGTGAGACTTTAATAGTTGGACCTACTACGTTTCCCCTGAGCGTCTTAGTTACTCGTTACTACAAATAAAAGAAGAAGAAATAGTTACACTGGAAGAAGCAGATTGGAGACTCTGAGACACTACCTCCTGCACCAAGTTTATCTACATATTTATCATTACAGCAGCTGCACACTTTGTATTCCCTCCTGTATGTATTAAAAAATTTAGTTAGTTATAGTATTTTATCCTATTATTACTTCATGTATATTGTATCCTAGCATTTCATTATATTACATTCTGTGCAACTGATTTTGTTGCTGGCATCTCTCTCTTCTTTCTCTCTACCTATCTATCTAACTAATAACTAACTAACTAAATAACTAACTAACTAACTAACCAAAACAAATAATTAACTAAATGACAGAGTGAGGCAGAGAGTGCCAGTGATGTGAACTGAGCATGTGCAGAGAGAGAGAGAGAAGGTGCTGTGCTTCCAGTTTCCTTTCCTGTTTCTTTCTAACCCTTTTCTGATGGACTGTGTCTATTACACTTTTCTATGGACGATGTTTTTTCCCCCTGGTTCATGATGTGAAGCCTCTGGACACTGCTGGTTGCTGTACGGTGATATGGAAATACATTTTGAATGATTGATTATAAGTGACTGCACCAACACCACACATGCCTTCACATGGAAACCACCTGGGTGATAAAGCTCTTCTTGGTGTGCAGCTCCACAGTCAACTTTAGTCTCTTTAGATACTTTAGTCTACTTTAGTCAACTTTAGTTACTTTAGTCTACTTTAGTCTACTTTAGTCTATTCGGACCATGTCAGTGGTTAAAACAGAGGCGAGGTGTCGTTGTGCTCACTTCCTCCCACACCTTGGCCAGTTGGGGGGGGGGGGGGGGGGGGCACCTACAGAGAGATGGCTCCTTTGGCTCAGAAGGTCAAGATTATATACTTCACATACATATATACAGATATACGTTCTGATTTCACACATACACAAAATGTTGCTTCAGTTCTAATCGGTAATTTTGCGTGAGCGTATGAATGCTGGTGAGCGTCTGAATGCATCGGCATATGAATACATGAATATGAATGCATGAGCGTATGAATGCATGAGCGTATGAATACATGAATATGA
>NW_022603562.1:0-11849 GCF_008692095.1 Etheostoma spectabile
GCAACCTAGCCGCAGAAGTTCTGGACATACTGAAGTCTGTCAATAGACTTGCTAGGCAGACCAAAAGGAGACGCGTGCAGTAGTCAAGACGGGAGGGATGAAGGAGTGGATGAGGGTCTCAGCTACAGAAGTGGAAAGCCACTTTCTGAGTCTGGAGATGTTCTTGAGATGGTAGAAGGCAGTTTTAGTAGTGTTTTTTGATGTGCTGTTGGAAGGAAAGGGTGGAGTCCATGATGACACCCAGGTTGCGTACTTGAGGGATGCAGAGATAGAGCAGCATCCACATCCAATGTGATGTAACCAACCTTTTTGAGGAGTGACTGTGGGCAAAACCCATGAGTTCTGTTTGTCATTATTGAGTTTGAGGAGGTTACTGTCCATCCAGTTCTTAATGTCCTTCAGGCAGTTGATGAGTGGCACTGGTGGAAGGGGAGTAGATGGCTTAGTGCTGATGTAGAGCTGGGTATCATCCGCATAGCAGTGGAAGAGGAGTCCATGTTTCCGGATGATCATCCCAAGGGGTAGCATGTAGATATTGAAAGTAGCGGCCAAGCACCGATCCTTGAGGCACTCCATGTGCGACTGGCGCCAAATCAGAGCGGGTGCCCTTAAGGGTGATGTATTGTTGCCTGTTGGTGAGATAGGATTGAAACCAAGAATACACAGTATCAGTGAGGCCAATGAGTTTGGAGAGGCGAGTGAGAAGAATGGAGTGGGGAGACTGTGTCGAAGGCTGCAGAGAGGGCGAGGAGAATTAAGATGCTGACATGGCCAGAGTCAGCTGCCATGAGAAGGTCATTCGTGATTTTGATGAGGGCAGTTTCTGTGCTATAATGTGTCCGGAAGCCAGATTGAAATGGCTCATAGAGGTTGTGATGTAGCATATGATGGTTGAGTTGGGCTGCCACAGCTCTTTCCAATAACTTGCATGTAAAAGGTAGGTTGGAGATAGGGCGATAGTGATTTGGATCTTCTGGGTCCAGGCCAGGTTTTTGAGTGTAGGGATCACCGCCGCAGTTTTAAAGCTGGTAGGGACCACCCACAAGACAGCGAGGGGTTGATGATGTTGACCAGTGTGGGACATAGAGTTGGAAGACACGCCTTGACAAGGCAGTCGGCATTTGATCCTGTATACTGGCGAGGCTTTAGCTTTTGATACTAGCTCAAGAACTTGAGCTGTATTAAGCAGGGAGAAAGAGGAGAGGCAGTCCTGCGATGTGAAGACAGTTGGAGAGTATATGTCAGCAACGGAGTAGTTGGGTGGGGGGAGTGGAGAGATGCAATGCTGGTGGATGGTAACAAATTTTTTCTGGAAATGTTCCAGGAACTTGGAGCATAGGCCAGCAGCGTCAGATGGTTGAGGAGGGACAGGTGGACAAAGTAGGCGGTTGATAGTGGAAAAAAGCTGTTTAGGTTGATGTTGTTGGTTGCCAATGAGTGTCGAGTAGTAGTTAGTTTTGCACAGGCAGAGCATTTTTGTAGCTTTTTACATGGTCGTTGTAGGCTTCTGGTGGACAGTGAAGCCAGATTTTTTATAGTATCTCTCCAGCCTTACTTTAGTTACTCCGTTTCGTTCATCTGACAGCTTTAGTTACTAGTTCTGTTAGTTCCTAGTTCCTTTAGTTCCTAGTTCCTTTAGTTACTAATTCCTTTAGTTACTTGTTCCTTTAGTTACTAGTTCCTTTAGTTCCTAGTTCCTTTAGTTACTTGTTCCTTTAGTTACTTGTTCCTTTAGTTACTAGTTCCTTTAGTTACTAGTTACTCTAGTTACTCCACTACATCATCTGACAGCTTTAGTTACTATAGTTACTTTAGGTACTAGTTACTTTGGTTTCTCCACTACATTAATCTGACAGCTTTAGTTACTAGTTCATTTAGTAACTAGTTCCTTTAGTTACTAGTACTTTAGTTACTAGTTACTTTAGTTACTCCACACATTTCTGACGGCTTTGCTTTAATTACTATTTCCTTTAATCACTAGTTCCTTCAGTCACTAGTTCCTTTAGTTACTAGTTCCTTTAGTTACTAGTTACACATATGTATAACTTGCCCCATTGAAGCCTGCTGGGGGCTAACGTTAGCAGGAGGATAGCTCGGTGTAGGAAGCACCGATTGGTTTCATTTATCTCTCTACTGACAGACCTCCACCTTTAAAAGTAGCAGAGCTACATGTTGAAATGGACCGGACTGCTCCTTTAAGGTGGGGTAGCTGCCCTTTTAGACAATTAACATCAGGGAACTCAATTCACGCCACTACATTAAAGGATGGGCCAACTAAACAATATGGATAAAAACCTTACACAGTGTCCAAGTCATGTGAACTTGGCTTTCTTTTTAACATTGGAATGGCATCAATGAGAGTAAAAAAACAAACCAGCAAATCCACAAAAATGCGCAAACAATAACATTTAAAACACGCAACGCATGTCCTGTCTTGCTGTAGAGAGTCATAGATCGTGCGGTCGGGGTCAGGATGCCTACACCTGACATACATTATCTCGGGACACCTTACAGATGGAGTAGGCCTAGGGACACTCTGTCCTTTACAGAGACACAACAACATGCTTATATGGGACATTAATGCACACACCACTCAGCTCTATAAAAACAATAAAGTGAAAATCTTTACCAGATCCATGGGCGTAGACAAAATAGAAGCTTTCACTATTTTCGATATTTTTTGGCAAAACACTCAATTCCCTATTTGAGAAAATAATCCGCAAAATCAACAACAATGAGAACGATTGTTGGTCGTAGTCCCGATGTTTTATTCTGCAATTCTGCCATTGGTATTTTTCTTACAAGACTTTATGATTAGCATTTTTATTTCATGGTGAACCAAGTAATGACAACAACACTGTCTGCGCATCCACATGATACAAGCCTTCTGTGATCGCGTGCACCCTTCCTCCCTGCGCGCAGTTGCTAGCAGCCAAGGAGGACACGGAGGACAAAAGAAGCATGATGGACTCTTCAGAGGAGGTCCTCGTCTTCACTAGAGAGACATCCAGAGAGAGAGTGTGTTGTCCTCCTGAGTCAAAACGGACAAAGATTTGACATTTTTTTTCACTTTTTTAGACATATACCTAATGTTTGAGTTAAAAAGCAGAAATTATGAATTATTTGACTAATAGTTAAGATTAGAATAATGAAAGCGATCAGTTATATTTGCAAAGAGCGTTGGAAGGAATAATTTTTGGGTAATTTGGTTGAAAAGAAAAACCCATTATTTCCAAATAGACATTTTTTTAAAGGGTCAAATTGAAAAAAATGACAAAAATAGACATTTTTAAAGGGTCAAATTTAAAAAGTTGACAAAAAATGTGACATGTTTAAGGGTCAAATTTGAAAAGTTGACAAAAATTGACTTTTTTAAAGGGTCACATTTGAAAAGTGACAATAATTGACCATTTTTGTCACTTTTTTAGAAATATACCTAATGTTTGAGTTAAAAAAAGCAGAAATTTGAAAAAAATCATTTTGACTAATAATAGTCAAGATCAGAGGAATGAAAGTGATTAATTTTATCTGCAAAGAGCGTTGTAAGGAATCCATTTTTTTGGTAATTTGGTTGAAAAGAAAACCATATTTCCAACATAGACATTTTTTAAGGGTCAAATTTGAAAAATTGACAAAGATTTGACATATTTTAAAGGTTCAAATTTGAAAAATTGACAAAGATTTGACATTTTTTATAGGGTCAAATTTGAAAAGTGGACAAATATTTGACATTTTTAAAGGGTCAATTTGAAAATGGACAAAAATTTGAAATTTTTTTAAGGGTCAAATTTAAAAAATGGACAAAAATTTGACATTTTTAAAGGGTCAAATTTGAAAAATTGACAAAAAATTGACATTTTTTAAAAGGTCAAATTTTAAAAGTTGACAAAAAAATTGACATTTTTTAAAGGGTCAAATTTGAAAAATTGACAAAGATTTGACATTTTTTAAAGGGTCAAATTTAAAAAGTTGACAAAAATGTGACATTTTTTAAAGGGTCAAATTTGAAAAGTTGACAAAAAATTGAGATTTTTTAAAGGGTCAAATTTGAAAAGTGACAATAATTTGACATTTTTGTCACTTTTTTAGACATTTACCTAATGGTTGAGTTAAAAAAGCAGAAATTATGAATTATTTTGACTAATAGTCAAGATCAGAGGAATGAAAGTGATTAATTTTATCTGCAAAGAGCGTTGTAAGGAATCCATTTTTTTGGTAATTTGGTTGAAAATAAACCCATATTTCCAATGGCGGTTTTCCACTGCATGGTATCTACTCGACTCGACTCGCCTCGCCTCGCCTTTTTCGGTTTTCCATTACGAAAAAAAGTCCCTGGGACCTGCTACCAGGTACTTTTTGTAGTACTACCTCAGTCGAGGTTCCAAGCGAGCCGAGGCGATACTAAATGGTGACGTGAAAACCTGCAGACTGCTGGTTGGCCAGAGAGAATCGTCACTTCTGACTGCGTCATCAGCAAACAAGAGTGCGGAGTGTGTGTACAACAAACGCGCCATTTTTAAAATATTCTAGCCAGCCACCGAGTATCTAGCTACTCTCTGCACTAGTCATACTTTTCAAAAGTTCAACATGGACAGCCGCAAAACCACGCCGTGGTCAACAGAGGAAGTGAAGACGTTTTTGTTTTTGGTTGCGGATCAGCGGATCCAGCGAGAGCTAGATGGGGCGACTCGTAATGAAAAAGTGTACAAACAGGTCGCTGAACTCATGTCCTCGCATGGCTACAGTCGCACTTTTCAGCAGTGCAGAGAAAAGCTGAAAAAGCTAAAAGCGACTACCGTGCCATTAAGGATCACAACGGCCGAAGTGGTTCCAATAGAAAAACCTGGAAGTGGTTTGAGCAAATGGACGGGATATACGGACAAAGACCGTCGAGTAATGGGAGGGAGTGCGGGCTTGACTCGGCCACCACTCTGTTGGAGTCCATGATAGAGGATGGTAAGTGTTTTTAAACTTTAACGTTGCAGGCACACTGCTTGAAAGTTTTGTTGAAGTTAGTTAGTTATTGTTAAGCTCGCCATCAACCATGATAGTTTAGGCTACTTGTAAACTTGTGTAAAACATGAGCAGATAACAATAAGCTAATGCTATCACTGCTAGCTCTAGCTCGCTGCTAGTGCTAACGTTATTTCCCAATGAGCTTGAGATGAAAACGTTGGTAATAATACAGCCTGCAGTTACACATGTGCTACATGAGGGTTAACAGGCAACTGATCTTTCTATTCAAGATTCCTTTTCAACAATCTTGGAGCATTCAGAGACTCCTGTCGATGACTCTTGGGCACCAGCAACTCCAGCACGGGCAGGAGAAGCGTCGAGCCCGGCGACTCCAGCACGGGCAGCACCATCGTCACCTGCAACTCCGGCTACCGGTTAGTATATAATGATTTACAACCTGAGAGGAACGTGACTTTTCATACACGCTAAATGTAATGTAATGTGCAGTCAAATGGACATGGCACATAAAGCTCCCAAAGAACGCAATGACCTCACATGTAAAACTGAATGTTGTGAAGATATCCCAAACATGCTGATTTAACTTTCTGTGGGCAAAGGCAACCGGTTTAGCATAATATTGACAGAAAAAGTCAACTAATCTAGTCCTTAGTCTGGGAATATATACCCTGTGCTTAAATTAATACACTTACACATATTTGAGTTGTTGCAAGCTCCATTATGAAAACAAATGTTTTTGTTTTTAATTAAGGCCGGAGGAGGAAACAACCTAGGGGCCAGGAGCAGCTGGCGCTCCTGAGGGAGATGCACGAGTCAGAACAAGAGCAGCGGGAGCGCCATTTCCAGATGGTGTTTGATGATGCTGCCCAGACAAGAGTGCAGGAAGCAGCCTTTAGGAGGGAAGAAATGGCAGTAACTGCAGCCTTTAATCAGGCCTTCCTGGGGACACTGAGCCAGCTTGTGCAGGCCCTGCACAGCCAGCGGGACTAGAGAGTATCCGTTACGGATAAGCCCACCCCAGACTTTGTCCCATATATTGTGCAATATTTAAAATTGTTACGGCACTGCTACCTCTTTTGTATGTAGACTGTTTTAAAATTGTTACGCCGCTGCTACCTTTTTTTTTTTAAGTATAGACTGTTTGAAATTGTTACGGCACTGCTACCTCTTTTTTATGTAGACTGTTTAAAATTGTTACGCCGCTGCTACCTTTTTTTTTTTAAGTATAGACTGTTTTGAAATTGTTACGGCACTGCTACCTCTTTTTTATGTAGACTGTTTTAAAATTGTTACGCCGCTGCTACCTTTTTTTTTTTAAGTATAGACTGTTTTGAAATTGTTACGGCACTGCTACCTCTTTTTTATGTATAGACTGTTTTAAAATTGTTACGGCGCTGCTACCTCTCTTTAGTATGTATAGACTGTTTAAACATTGTGCACCTTACCACCCCACCCATTTTCTTTGCACTATTCAATATATATATATATATTACAGATTTGGCACTAAAAAGGATTTACTTTTAATCTGGACACTTTATTTTTCCATATGTACATAATATTTGTTCTCTGCATTCTTGCACATCTGTTAAATAAACCTTTTAAGTAATTGAATGTTTCTTTCATTGTGGTTCTATATTAAGAACTTGCATGTCAACAAAACAAGACAATATATAGGAGAAAGGTTTTTATTTAGTTAAGAAGCGCATCAAACCCTCACGTACATCCCTGCCTTCCTCCTCTGCACCCTGTGACAGTGTCACCACCGGCTCTGCTGGCCCAGATGCATCCCAGTCAATGTCATAGGCCTCTCCATGACTCTCACAAAGATTATGCAAAGCACAGCAGGTCAGAACCATACATTTCACCAGTTGTACATAACAGTCATTTCGTTTCATAAGGCAACGCCACCTCCCTTCAGTCTACCAAACGCATTTTCAACAACAACCCGTGCCCTGCAGATTTTCTGGTTGTAAACCTGCTGTTCTGCCGAGAGGCGTCCAGTGTCATGGAATGGTTTTAAGAGCCAGTTCTGCAAGGGATAGGCAGAACCCCCCAGGATGTAGTAGCCCGCATCAACCCCACCTACGTTCCTGGTGGAAGCTGGAAAGAAGATGCCACGGCTCGCTAACTCCCACAATTGGGACTGCCTCAAAACACGAGCATCATGGGAGCTGCAGGGCAGTCCTGCAAACACGTCCCAGAACAGCCCCTTTCCATCAACGACACCTTGGAGGATGATGGAGTGCCCACCTTTACAGTTGAAATCCTCGCAGTGGTGCTCTTGTGGTGCTCTGATGGGGATGTGGGATTCATCAATGGCACCAACACACTGCGGGACCCCCCATCTGCTCTCAGTGTCGGCGGCCATGTCTGCAAACGTCTCCTGGTCTGGGAAACGAATGAGTTCTGGCACCAACAACGTCTCTGCAGCAGCAGCAAAGTCCCGAAGACACCGGCACACGGTCGTGACGCTTACTCCAAAAAGATGGCCGACAGTTCTGTATTCGGAGCCGGTCGCAAGCTTCCACAATGCCACGGCCACTCTCTTCTTTAGCGGTACACATTTGTGTCCTGTCTCCCCATCACTGGACACATTTTGTTGCATAGGTAGGTGAATGTTTCTTCGGACATCCTGAAGTTCTGAACCCACTGAGCTTGTGTGAAACCAGGAACAATAACATCCCACCACTCGGCAGATCGGTTGAACGCCCAAACAGACGGTCTGCGGCGGCGAATTTGCAATACTTGAATGATCTGAAACACAAACAGTACACAGCATACATATTTTAATGTGTGTAGTTTACATATCGTAAAGTAAATACTGATTGTGACCCTGAACACATGCAAATGTTAGCTAACGTTACCAGGAAACTTAACTTACCCTTTGGTGTCGGCGAATTTTAGACATCTCGTCTGAACTCCGTAGAAATTCCAAAACTTTTCTGTTTTTTTCAGCAGTGATTTTCTTTAATGCCGTTAGCTTCTTTTGAAACACAAATTTTCTTCTGGCTGTGGCAAGTAGCCACATGCCGAGAATCAAATACAACACACCTTCAACGTGCTCCATTGTGTGTCGCGTTAACAGTGAAAAAAAGAAAGTGTGTAGCTGTTGTGAGTCGCGTTGAAAATGACGTCATGGCAGTTTCCGACTGCGTAGCTATGGTGACCAGCCACGCTGAGGCATTACGCAATCTGCAATGGAAAACGAACATGGAAAGAGCCGAGGCGAGCCGAGCCGAGCCGAGCCGAGGCGAGCCGTTACCAGCAATGGAAAAACGCCACAACATAGACATTTTTTAAAGGGTCAAATTTGAAAAAGTGACAAAAATTTGACATTTTTTAAAGGTTCAAATTTGAAAAATTGACAAAGATTTTACATTTTTTATAGGGTCAAATTTGAAAAGTGGACAAATATTTGACATTTTTTAAAGGGTCAAATTTGAAAAATTGACAAAAAATCGACATTTTTTAAAGGGTCAAATTTGAAAAATTGACAAAAAATCGACATTTTTTAAAGGGTCAAATTTGAAAAATTGACAAAAAATTTGACATTTTTTAAAGGGTCAAATTTGAAAATTGACAATAATTTGACATTTTTGTCACCTTTTTAGTCATATACCTAATGTTTGAGTTAAAAAAGCAGAAATTGTGAATTCTTTTGACTAAATAGTCAAGATCAGAGAAATGAAAGTGATCAATTGTATAAATTTTTGGGTAATTTGGTTAAAAGGAAAGCCATATTTTCAGATTTAGACATAGATATACATTTTAAAAAGGGGTCTAATTTGACCTGAATTAGCTTTGTAGCAACTGCAATAATGGCTCGACTGTAACAGACGAAGCTCTAACGATCCATTTCAACAGTGTCCGAGACCAAGGCTCTGTGCCACCCGTCCTCCGTGGACTCCCTGTCCACCAGCAGAGCGACGGAGGACCACGTGTCCATGGGGGGCTGGGCCGCGCTCAAAGCCCTGGAGGTGGTGGACCACGTGGAGCAAGGTGACGGACACAGGTCCACAGCATGCGCCTGTCCCAGGAACTGAACCCGGGTCTCGTTGTGTTGCAGTGCTGGCCATAGACCTGCCGGCTGCCTGCCAGGCTCTGGAGTTCCTGGGTCCCCTGAAGACCAGCGCCCCTCTGGAGAAGGTCCACGAGCTGCTGCGCTCCGTGGTCGGGTACAGAAAACATTCACATAAGACATGACATCAAAAGAGAAGATGCAGATCACACATTGATGGAATAAATCGATGTTTCCCAAACTCAGGGTCGGGACCCAAAATGGGTCACAGACCCGTTTTATTGGGTCGCCAATTGGCAGAGTAACATGCATATTGATCTCTGGCTTTTCGACTCTAGCATACCTGAAAAACAAATACAGAAACAGACTAAATGCTCAGCATGACCTCAGCATGACCTCAGCATGACCTCAGAATGACCTCAGAATGACCTCAGCATGACCTCAGAATGACCTCAGCATGACCTCAGAATAACCTCAGCATGACCTCAGAATGACCTCAGCATGACCTCAGAATGACCTCAGCATGACCTCAGCATGACCTCAGCATGACCTTAGAATGACCTCAGCATGACCTCAGCATGACCTCAGCATGATCTCAGAATGACCTCGGATTGACCTCAGCATGACATCAGCATGACCTCAGCATGACCTCAGCATGACCTCAGCATGACCTCAGAATGACCTCAACATGACCTCAGAATGACCTCAGAATGACCTCAGCATGACCTCAGCATGACCTCAGCATGACCTCAGAATGACCTCGGATTGACCTCAGAATGACCTCAGAATGACCTCAAAATGACCTCAAAATGACCTCAGAATGGGGCACTTTCAAAAACCGATCCTGGACTAGATCAGCTGGTTGATATCTTCAACCAGACACACACATCTCATTAAATTCAAGTCAGCATTATTTAAAGAAATGTTGGTGTCGGTCCTGAGGGACGATGGGAGGGGACAGAGACACAGTGTCCCATCAGAGGGACGATGGGAGGGGACAGAGACACAGTGTCCCATCAGAGGGACGATGGGAGGGGACAGAGACACATGAAGGACAATAGAGACCTTTTCTGTTTTTGGTTACTTTTATAATGGAATAAATATACTTCATATACATTTAAATTCATGGTTTGTTCCGTCTTTTGTCCACAGATTAAAAATGTAGAGGCTACAATGATTCGTGGCGTATTTTTGTAAATTTGGGTCCCGGGGAGACGCCACATTTCTCTTTTGGGTCTTGAGCTGAAAAAGGTTTGGGAACCACTGGAATAAATCAGACGTGTTATTGTTCTTAGCACAAGTTGGCTGAGAAAAAACGCAGGTTTCTGTTTTTTTAAGTCATAGCGCCCCCTAGTGGCAACAGGAAGTAGGCCTAAAAGACAAGGTGCTATACTTTAACGAACTCCTCCTAGAGATTTCATCCGATCATCTTCAAACTTGGTGTGTATCATCCTAAGATGTTGACGATGAAAAGTATTAAAAGAAAAAACTTTTCGTCATACGGTGTGGGCGTGGCATGGCGGCCATTTTGGGTGTTTAGCGATTATGAAGATGAAATTGGCTGTAACTACAGTGTACGTTGTCGTATCTGCTTGAAATTTCCCACAAACACCCAAGAGTCCAGGCCTGAGGACACCTACAGGCCAATATGGAGTTTGGGATAGGCGCCCACATTGGCAACAGGAATATGCGTCTGACAGGAGTGAGTGTAACTTGAGTGTACATTGTCCAATTGGCTTGAAACTTTTCAGGATGCATCGAGTCCACTGACGACATCTACATGCCGAATTCGCTCAAAGTCATAGCGCCCCTAGTGGCAACAGGAAGTAGTTCTAAAAGGACAAGGTGCTCTACTTTAACGAACTCCTCCTAGAGATTTCATCAGATAAACTTCAAATTCAGTCTGAGTCATCTAAGATGTTGAAGATGAAAAAGTTATTAAAAGAAAAACTTTTCGTTAAACGGTGTGGGCGTGGCATGGCGGCCATGTTGGGTGTTTAGCGCTCACTGGTAAAATGGCCCTGTAACTACAGTGTACTTTGTCAAATCTGGTTGGAAATTTTCAGGATTCATCAGAGTCCGCCCCTGACGACATCTACACGCCGAAATTCGCTCAAAGTCATAGCGTCCCCTATTGGCAACAGGAAGTAGGCCTAAAAGACAAGGTGCTATACTTTAACGAACTCCTCCTAGAGATTTCAATCAGATCAACTTCAAACTTGGTCTGTGTCATCATAAGATGTGAAGATGAAAAGTTATTAAAGAAAAACGTTTCGTCATACGGTGTGGGCGTGGCATGGCGGCCATCTTGAGTGTTTGGCAATGAAGAATTAAGTGGCTGTAACTACAGTGTACGTTGTCGGATCTGCTGGAAATTTCCCACAAACACCAAGAGTCCAGGCCTGAGGAACACAGGCCAATATGGAGTGTTTGGAGATAGCGCCACCACCTGGCAACAACAGAAATAAGCCTTATAGGACAAACATCATCCGATTTACATGAAACTTAGAATGTGTGGTCTACATGTGATAGTGAGGCGGCCCTATATTATGGACCACGCCCAGTCACTTAGGCCACGCCCCCTTACATAACATTTGAACCGTTTACACGTACAGTCTTGTGTGAGGTGTCATTGAACTCAGCAGAGACTTCCTTTTTCAGTGGTGATGTTACCCGCCCCCCTATGATGCGGCCACGCCCCTTTTCCCAGATAAGGAGCTGTATGACATAGGCTTGTGTGAGGTATCAATGAACTCAGCAGAGACTTCCTTTTATTGGTGATATTTGACCCGCCCCACTATATTCGGCGGCCCCCCCTTTCACAGATAATACTTGTATGACGTATAGGCTGTGTAAG
>NW_022603563.1:0-60209 GCF_008692095.1 Etheostoma spectabile
AAGACTGCAACATAAAACAAGAATGTGTTTTTACCTCCATAGTAATCAGAATACAGTCTCCACTGCACCCCCCCGTCAGGCTGGCCCGCGTTGAAGTAGGGAAGTCAAATTTGGATCCATCAGACCACAACCACGTACCCTCCTGGAGGAGACAGACTGTTAAAGTCAAAGTGAAATCTAGAGTTCTTGTTGTTGTATACTCATTTAGACCAGAAGAGGGTCCTCCTTGTTCTCTACTACAACCTGAGAGGAGCATTCTCATCTAGAGCTCCGTATGAAATCGTATACTTATTGCAGTTGTATCATACAAATAGTTAAAAAATCATACATTGTGATTTCTGGATGTTTTTTTTAGATTATGTCTCTCACAGTGGACATGCACTACGAGGACAATTTCAGACCCTCCATGATTTCTAGTGGGAGAACTTGCAAAATAGCAGCGTGTTAAATACTTATTTACTCACTGTATGTACGAATGCTTAATGAGAACAGGCTGAGAGACCAGTGACATCACTTCCTGTGTGATGATGACAAGTCTCACCTTCACTGCGTCAAAGCCTCCGATCCAGGTATATTGTTTGTAGTGGACACTTGGTTAATGTAGTCTCTGATAAATTTTATGTTCCTCGCTGAATGGATGGAAGCCAGATTCCCTCCAGCGGTCTGGCAGAAGGTCTAATGGAGACAACATCATCGTTTACACATTATTAACAGATCTTAGAGCAGTTAACAGTCAAAGGGGACATTTTATTACTTTTAATCAGTGGTATCAGTGGGGAGAAGTATCCAGATCCTGTACTGCAGTAAAACTATTAACAACACGTAAGTAGTTAATTTATAGTACACCGAGTAGTATGAAGCACATGAGTTAAAATATAGTCTGTACCTCTGCATATCGATCCAGGTCTTTGGCTGGATGTTGAAACTGAAACACAGCGAGAGCCAACTGAGTCCAATCAGGAGACAGGGGGGGCACCCTGTATGAACAAACACCCAGAACCATCAGACTAGTCTATATGGACAACTGTTCTTTATGGGTTTGTTTCCTCTGCAGCGCTATAGATAGAGCTGGCAATGCAAGACTTCTTAGAGTAACCCAACGAGTTCAAGGTACTGTTCTGACCTGGGGGGGACGTTGGATTGGATCACTGTGATCACCAACCCCCCCCCTCCCCTCCGGGGTCATGCCCAAATCTACCAAGAGGACACTGTTGGGAATATTTATAGTACTGTAGAGAACAGTCCATCTTAACAGAATGGCTGTTCCTGGGACAATAACAATAACACAGAGCACATAGTGATACATGCCAAACACACAAAACATACACAACACCACACAGCCCTGTCATTTAGGGGGGGGAGGCAGGTAGACTGATTTGAAGTAGTTTGCATGGACATGATACTGTCCATATGTCTCGGTCTCATCTCATTGGCGTTCTTGAGTTCTTTTGACAGCTGAGTCAGAGGCTCTGATTGGTTGTAGGCCAACTGAGTGCGGAAGCATTTTTGGTTAAGACACGCCCCATAATCACAGCCCAGTAGAGCAGTATAAGTCTCATACTCTATCTACGTCATCGGGAAGGGAGGTGTTGTCCTCGGCATTGATGGGTGGAGGGCCAGGAGGCTGGGACCAGTCTGAACACCAACCAGGAAGCGCAGAAGTTTAAACCGTGGGAGCCTCCCACCCTAGGATCAACCAATCACAATAGCTTGCACGTTTCCATATATTGAGCTGTGACTTTTGAATTGCATTCTTTTGGGGGGGGGGGGACAGAGCAACCCACTGACCGTGGCTTCTCAAACCGGAAGAATCCTTGGATACAAGTTTCTATTATTATCATTACAGCTTTAATAAACCACCTTAAATGAGACAAGTTGTTTATCTTCTGTCCTAACTGACTAACTGGACCGTGTCGTCAACCCCCCCCTCCCCCCAAAAAAGAGAATTAATGTCTGAAATGAATTTCCTCTGTATTGCTAAAATGTTGAATCATGCTTCACTTGGCTGACGATGAGAACCAGTGGTAAAACAGGTTCAGTCAGATTGTCTTTGCCTCCAAGTCCATTGTTAGAAAGGACACACCAGTCCCTACATTTCAATGTTAAAGTCATGTGTGAAGAGGTGAAAATGTGGATGATATAAAAAAAAGTTAAGAGAACTTTGCTTCTGTCAGCTGGGTCCATTTCATCCAATACACACTAATGTAAAAATGTCAGAAGGACATTTCCTCTTAGTCTCAAACAAAGCTAATATTTTAAAAAGTTTTAATGAGATTTGAAAGATAAATAATACCTGAATGTATAAAGGATGTGTAACATTTTAAAGTTTGAATGGAGTTTCTTGATAAATGTAGGAATGAGAAGATAGCAGTTGAAAATGTATGTATTTGTATACAATTTTAACACTTTCTATTCACGTGAATGTGGAAAACCTTCCTGAAATCGCTGCATGTTTCGGAATTTTGAGAGTTTGAATATTCTGCATAGAAGCATAAAAGTCCTGATTGAGCTGAACATGTGGATGTTTGAATGAAGTTGGTTTTGAAAAACATGAAAGGAGTTAAAGGTTTGAAAAAAGGAGTCCGTAATATAATTATAGTGAATTTATAGAATGTATGCCTCCATATACTTTTTAGAATTAATAGTTAGTCTTAGAAATGTCTGTAAACTAACAGTATGTCTGCATAATGTCTAAAGAATGGGATTCACAGTTGTTTTTCTGTTTATTTCCATTTCAGTTGCATTATGGGACATTTAGCTGCTGCCAAAACGTTTAGGTGATATAGATTGGAGGTGAAAGCAACAATTTTGTATCTGTCTGCATTTACCATTAGGTAATTGTGTGAGACAATTAACATGTTTTTTTGGATGTATAGTAGTTTAAATTGTTGTTTGTCTTGGTCAGGTGTTACATATGTGAAATGTTAATTGGAGGACACAGGGATCTAGTTACAAAACTATTGTAAATTATTAACCAGCACTTGGATTAGTGAGCATCAAAAGCATCAGAAATGAGTCAAAAATATTCCCAGCATCAAAAAACACCATGCTTCAAAAAGGCTGGAAGAGTTAAATAACAGAAAATATTCTGTATTTCATTAAAGTGTTGAAACAAGCGTTGTTTATTTAATTAAGAAAACATTTCTTGTCAGAAGTTTACTAACTTACTTAAATTTTAAATAACTAAATTAAATATTCTGTTTTTTAACTGTAGCTACACGCCCCATTTCCATTTTAATTCCAAGGTAAAGTACTGCGTTGCCAGATCTTTGTTATGTTCCAGATTTATTTCTTCAGAGTGAACTTACGTATGCAGCCAGCAGTCCGCTGGACAGACAGAGACACACAGAGATCAGAAAGACTGATGTCATCTGTGGAAAGACGGTAAAGACAGTCAGCAAACTGCATGCTGGGAGATAATGTCAGACAGTGATAATTAATGAGCCATTTAGCACATTAATGTATTCTGCTAGTTATAAGTGTAAATATATAATATAGATTTGGTTTCTATTTGATGGATTATCTAATAATGTGTAAAACAAAAAGTACTCCAATACCCCAAGTTTTCTTAAAAGAGAAAATGTCCTCTCAATTAATAATAATAATGTATAATTTATAATACAGGATTAATTATTATAAATAATGTACATGAAATTAAAAGACAGTTACCTTAGCTGAGTGGTGATGGCTGAAACGAGGAGAAGAACCAGCTGATGACTGACACTGAAAGAAGAATCTTTAATAGTTTATTATAGCGCCGTGGCATCTGAAGTACGTAACATATGAATTGCTGATTGAAAAGATATTATGTAGAAATGAACAAGGAAACACTTCTTCAGTAAGAGGTACTGCAACCAACATACTTTTACTTTTCTTCCTTTTCATGTCACTTTATACTTGTTCTCCGCATCTCATCATATGACACTTAGTTACTTTTTACGTTAAAAAATGAGTATGTAGTAGTATGAATAATACACTAATCTACCCAGTCAGTGTTGGATCTGAACCAGTTGAACAGTACGTCCCCTAGGAGGACACGGACGATGCCATGTGCTCAGGGACAAAGAGAACGAGGCCTCCATGCACCTCTGCAGCCTCAGGTCACACTTCAGAGGTATAGAACTACAGAGTGTGTAGTTCCCACCTGCAAGACGATGATTTCTCTGGTTGCCGTGAGCAACTCCAGCTCATGCCAACAACAGAGCCAGCTTTCTTTACCAGCTTGTTCAGTCGCGCCAGTGTCTCCCCCTTAATGCTGCCCCCCCTTAATGCTGCCCCCCCCTTAATGCTGCCCTACCTTAATGCTGCCTCCCCAGCACACCACAGCATTGAACAGTGGCAATGACTGACTGGTAGAACATCCTGAGGAGCTTACTGCAGACGCTGAATGACCGCAGCCTCCTCAGGAAGTAGAGCCCACTCTGCCTTTACGATACATCGCATCTGTATTGGCTGACCTGTCCAGTTTGTTGGCTACGTGTACCCCCCCAGGTACTTATATCTGCTGACCACCTCCACAGTGACCCCTTCAATGGAGACTGGTGTCATGTGTGGTTTAGATCTCCTGAAATCCACCAGCAGCTCCTTGGTCTTTGCGGTGTTGTGCTGCAGATGGTTGAGCCTGCACCATCGCATCTTTGCATATCTGCAACAAAGTCTCTCCTGATTGAAATATCAGTTACCACCACTGCATCAAAATGTTTCTACACTGAATGTTATTTTGACCTTGTGTCCTTATTGCTGTGAAAGTTCTGGATCACAAGACTTGTTGAAGGTTTTGAGTGTCTGTTGTGGGACTACTGTGTAACCTTTGTTCACTATGACTATATTAGTCATTGAGGTGGTTTTGGCAAAGAAAAAAGAAAACTGGTTCCACTTCATGGTTTCCCATGTCTGTGGAATGAGGTGTGAAGGCTAAGTAACAATGGTAAACAGAGAGCTCAACCCACAGGGAGATTAGAGGAGCTGCAGTACAACACAAATATGGTGTTTTTTGAAAATGAAAGCATGTAAACTTGTTCTGGTACAACATCTAAATAAAATTATGAACCTTAAAATGAGCAGAATATGGCGCTTTAAGCCATATTAGATAGAAGGGCAGTACCTCTGCATCAGGTCAACTCTGTCTGGAGGTTGAAGCTATAGAGCAGTCCAACCAGTAGGACGGGAAACCGCACCATGCATGAACAAACAAACAAAAACAATCCCCCCCCACCCATACACACACGCACCCACAAAAGAGAGCATTGTGCATTACATTTGTGCTCTAAGTCGGGATTTCCAAGGTCAAAGTCGGAGGACTTGGGAAGTCGGACAACCTCAGAGTACACCCAAAAGTAGTCCTAGTAGTTTTGTTGTTTCTGAAGTTGAGATACACTGACATGTGGTGTAGTCACGTTTTTGTAATGAGTAAGGAGCTTAGCCCCGCCCACGGCAATTGTGATTGGTTTAAAGAATTGCTGATAAACCAGAGCACGTTGTTCTCCCATCCAGAAATGATGTTTGGACTAGTCAGAGGTTTTATCAATGCACATTTAAGACTCATTATTATATATCTAAATGAAAAGCTGAGACTTATCAGTTGCAGTTTTGGTGAACAATGAACAGTAAACTAAACATGAGTAATTAGCATCATTATACGAGCATTTGTATCGTTATGTGCAAGAACATCTGCTGACTTTTATACCTCGGGCTATTAGACAGCACAACAAGCAGTTTAAACGTACATTTTTATAAGTTTTTATTCCATTTTTAATTGTATTTATGTATAGTATTTGTGGTATAGTATTTATTCTCTAGTTTTTATGGGTATGATGGCGGGTGTGAGCACTGTAATTTCCATTTTTATGGATAAAATAAACTTGACTTGACCAGGGCCGACATCTACTCACAAATGAAGATTTTAAACTGTCAAACTGTTCATTATGACATGATATTTTTGTTATTACTGTAGAAACAAAATTGTCAGTGTTTTATTTTAATTTTTCAGTTTTTAATTACTGCCCCAAGGTGATGAGCTGCCAGAACGTTTTCTGTTATTTTAGTTAATAATTTATTGAGAGTGTACTTACGTTTGCAGCCAGCAGTCTCCTGGACAGACAGAGACACACAGAAATCAGAAAGACTGATGTCTTGACTGATGATGATGAAGAATTACAATAATCCAGCCGAGCAGTGATAAAAACATGGATGACATTTTCAAGATATTTAGAAGGAAGCTAGGCCTTTATTTTAGCTAGAAGTCTTAACTGGAAGAAACTGGTCTTGACAACGGCACTGATTTGTTTACTAAAAGTAAATGAGGTGTCAAAAATAACTCCAAGATGTTAGGTAGTCTGTCTTGTGTCCCCTTGTGAGTGTCGGTATGTTCTGCTTCCTGTTTTATGTTGATAGTCTGGTTTCCTGTTCTGTCTCGTCTTGCCAAGCTTTACTTTTGTCTGTCTGATTGTCCCCCCCCCCCGACCTAATGTGTTTCACCTGACGTCTTACCTGTTCCTTGTTACCTCGTTACTTCTTCTATTTAACCCCCGTGTTCCCTTTACCTCCTGTCAGGTGGTTTGGTCAGTCTGGTGTCTTTGGTACCGTCCACGCCGCCTCCTGACTTGTGTTCATCAACTATTCCTGTTACTCGTGAGTGTTCTGCTCCTTGTCTAGTCTTTTGCCCTGCACCCATTTTGTTGGGATTTGGCATTTTGTTCCAGTCCCTGTGTTTTTTACTTGGAAGTTTTGTTAAATACATCTTTGTGTGCCTGCTCCCGCCTGCCTCCCTCACTCCTGCCCGAGTTGTAACAGAAACACTATTGACTTCAACTGTTGTGCAGATACCCAAATCTATCTTTCTATCAGGTAAGAAGAAACCAATTAGGGACGTAAAAACCTTGGTGAACTCCAACTTCAGTTGTTGTACCTGGCCCCAGACTCCTTTACAGCCCATCATGTAAGGGTTAATGTCCAACAAGGTGTCTGGGGATGTTGGGGGTGTGCGTTTGTGTGTCTGGGTTTTAGTTTTGTATCGTTAATTTAGAGTTTGTCTATCCACATTATACAGTACATATACAGTATGTGTAGATATATATTACCTCACTGAGATTAGCTCTCTTCTTCACAACCCCCCCAAATAATTTGTCCTTTCTAGAAAACAACAGGACCAGACACTGTTTAAGACTACATGTCTTTTATTTTTGAATGCTTAGTTGATTACATAGTAAAGGAAATCAGATTAATAAAGAACCCAACACATCAGTTTTAAGAATTAAAAGAAACCAGTTCATTAAACCAGTGTACTATATGAATTATTAATAGTTATTATGAAGTGTTATTACAGATGCATTCTCCTCCTGGATCACAGAAAGCTCTGATAAAATATACACTTTTAATTTCTATCTGGACATTTTGTATAAAAAGATCATCACCACCCATATCTGGTAGGTTTACCTTTGGATGGAGGGTTAGATGAATCAATGCTAGAGATTAGAGATGAATCAATGCTAGAGATTAGAGATGAATCAATGATAGAGATTAGAGATTAATCAATGATAGAGATTAGAGATGAATCAATGATAGAGATTAGAGATGAATCAATGATAGAGATTAGAGATGTAGAGGCTTCATGATGGAGCGTTAGGGTCACACAGAGACTGGATAATATTAATGGACAGAGCAGGTGTGATGTCACCCATTGGTTTGTGGGGATTTGCTATGAGTCGGCGAGATTGCCGTTACGGGCTCAGCCATCCTGGTTGATGATGTCATGATTTTAGACGAGAGGGAGGAGAGAGGGAGGAGAGAGGGAGGAGAAAAGGAGGAGTGAAGGAGGAGAGAGGGAGGAGTCAACAAGACCATAATTCATAAGATGATCATTCTGTGTTGCAGAAGACTTAAAACTAGCGATTGAGACCATAACAAGACCCTGCTCTGTCATTAATATTAATATTATATTATTATTAATATTAATAGTAATATTATATTACTATTAATATTAACAGTCTAGGGTTCCACGCTGTCCTTGGAGCACATGAAAGACACTGAGGCGCCACAAGCCCCGTCGTACCATCCGCTTACTGTAGAGAGAGAGAGAGAGAGAGAGAGAGAGAGAGAGAGAGAGAGAGAGAGAGAGAGAGAGAGAGAGAGAGAGAGAGAGAGAGAGAGAGAGAGGGAGAGAGAGAGAGAGAGAGAGAGAGAGAGAGAGAGAGAGAGAGAGAGAGAGAGAGAGAGAGAGAGAGACAGAGAGTGAGACAGAGAGAGAGAGAGAGAGAGAGAGAGTTCACAACCAATGACTCACATTCAATGTCTAACTTTTATATTAAAGACTGCAACATAAAACAAGAATGTGTTTTTACCTCCATAGTAAATCAGCAGACAGTTCTCCCATGCACCCCCGTTAGGGTCCCCCGCGTTGAAGTAGGTGAAGTCGAATTTGGATCCATCAGACCACAACCACGTACCCTCCTGGAGGAGACAGACTGGTTAAAGTCAAAGTGAAATCTAGAGTTCTTGTTGTTGTAATACTCACTCAGACCAGAAGAGGGTCCTCCTTGTTCTCTACTACAACCTGAGAGGAGCATTCTCATCTAGAGCTCCGTATGATATCGGATGGAAACTTATGCACAACAATTAGTAAGAAATCCTCAACCCGCCGGTCACATGACAGTTAGGTTAGCTGTCTTCTCCTTAACTTCTCCAGGACATGAACACCTGTTTCCTGGTGAAAGTCTTGTGTTTTAGGATCCAACCCCCCCCCCCCCCATAGCAGCAGTAAATGTGCTGTTGACAGTAATAAATACGTGGAATACAAACAGATTACAGAGTTTTAATTGTCACAGCTACAGTTTATGTACGAATGCTTAATGAGAACAGGCTGAGAGACCAGTGACATCACTTCCTGTGTGATGATGAAAGTCTCACCCTCACTGCGTCAAAGCCTCCGATCCAGGAATGGCTGTTTGTAATGGACACTTGGTTAATGTAGTCCCTGATAAATTTATGTTCCTCAGCTGAGTGGATGGAAGCCAGATTCCCTCCAGCGGTCTGGCAGAAGGTCTAATGGAGACAACATCATCAGGTTACAACATTATTAACAGATCTTAGAGCAGTTATACAGTCAGAGGGGACATTTTAATACTTTTAATCAGTGGTATCAGTGGTGGAAGAAGTATTAAGATCCTGTACTGCAGTAAAACTATTAATACAACACAGTAAAGTAAGTACATTTGTAGTACACTGAGTAGTATGAAGCATACATGAGTTAAAATAGAAGTGCTGTACCTCTGCGTCGATCCAGGTCTTTGGCTGGATGTTGTAACTGAAACAGCGAGAGCCAAACTGAGTCCAATCAGGAGGACAGGGGGGGGCACCCTGTATGAACAAACACACCAGAACCAATCAGACTAGTTCCTCTGCAGAACTGTGGAGATAGAGCTGAAAATGACTGATTAGACTGATTTTAAATAGTTTGCATGGACATGGTACTGTCCAGATGTCTCGGTCTCATCTCGTTGGTGTTCTTGAGTTCTTTTGACAGCTGAGTTCAGAGGCTCTGATTGGTTGTAGGCCAACTGAGTGTGGAAGCATTTTTGGTTAAGACACGCCCCATAATCACAGCCCAGTAGAGCAGTATCAGACTCACATTCTATCTACGTCATTGGGAAGGGAGGTGTTGTCCTCGGCATTGATGGGTGGAGGGCCAGGAGGCTGGGACCAGTCTGAACACCAACCAGGAAGCGCCGAAGTTTAAACCGTGGGAGCCTCCCACTTTAGGATTAAGCAATCACAATAGCTAAGACATTATCATATATTGAGCTGTGACTTTTGAACTGCATTCCCTTTTACGGGGGGGACAGAGTAACAGCAACCCGCTGACCGTGGCTTCTCAAACCGGAAGAATCCTTGGATACAAGTTTCTATTGTTGTTATTGCAGCTTTAAAAAAACACCTTAAATGAGACAAGTTGTTTGTCTTTACTGACTAACTGGACTGCGTTACGCCCCCCCCCAATGAAGAAAATTAAAGAAATGACTTTCCTCTGAATTGCTAAAATCCTGAATACGGGCCTGCCTGCGCGTCTAAAAGTGATGCTAGGTAAGGTGTGTTGGCTCCTTTAGCGTCTAACCCAACGGTGTTTCACGTTGTGGAGCTCTGGGTCGGGACGTTTAACTGAAACGGGACACAAGAACGGGACAGTTGGGTTTCATAGATTAAGGGTTGGGTAACAAAATGGAAGTATGAGTGACATCTCTCAGTCAGAATTCATCAAGCATCATCATGAAAGAGAATCCTGAATCATGCTTCACTTGGCTGACGATGAGAGGAACTAAAGGAACCGGTTGGTAAAACAGGTTCACTCAGATTCTCTTTGGAGTCACTTGGTTTTATGAAGAAAAGCTCACTGTGCATGATGGGAAAGTCCCTAAGTCCATTGTTAGAAAAGACACACCAGCCCCTATTTTAATGTTAAAGTTATGTACAAAGAGATAAAACTGTGGATGATATAGAAAGTTAAGAGAACTTTGATTCTGTCAGCTGGGTCCATTTCATCCAATACACACTAATGTAAAAATGTCAGAAGGACACTTCCTCTTAGTCTCAAAGAAAGCTTAATATTTTTAACAGTTTTAATGGGATTTGAAAGATGAATAATACCCTGAATGTCTAAAAGATGTGGAACATTTTAAAGTTTGAATGGAGTTTCTTGGTGAATGTAGGAATGAGAAGTTAGCAGTTGAAAATTAATGTATTTTTTAAAAAATTGTAACACTTTTTTTTCACTAGAATGGGGAAAACGTTCCTGAAATTGTTAAACATTTTGGTAATCATAAGAGTTATGAATATTCTGTATAGAAGCGGTAGCTCAGTCCGTAGGGAGTTATGTTGGGAATCGGAGGGTTGCTGGTTTAAGTCCCCATACGGATCAAAGTATGGTGGTGGAGTGGTGCCAGGTACTGAACATGTGTGTAATTCACAGACGGGCATATTGTTATTACACCTGTGTGTAACAACAGAGTGTAAACTGTAATTTCCCCTTGTGGGATTAGTAAAGTATACGTTACATTAAATGTCCTAATTAGCTGAACATGTGGATGCTTGAATAAAGTTTGTGTTGAAAACTGTGAAAGGAGTAAAGGTTTGAAAAAAGTGGAATGTAATATTCATAGTGAACTTACAGAAGTTATTTGCCTCCAGCAGTCTAAATAACTTTTTAGAATAATAGTTAGTCTTAGAAATGTCTGTAAACTAACAGTATGTCTGTCTATAGAATGGGATTCACAGTTCTGTTTATTTACATTTCAGGTTCATTATGGGACAATTATATGTGCTGACAAAACATTTTAATATAAATGGACTGTTCTAACATAGCGCTTTTCTAGTCTTAACAACAACTCAAAGCGCTGTGAGATAGTACAGGAACCAAGGACACGTTGTCATGGGACTGCAGGACCAGGGATTGAACCACCATTAGGTAATTGGTGTGAGACAATTAGCAAAGTGCATATTCTTTTGGATGTATAGTTCTTTAAATTGTTGTTTGTCTTGATCAGGTGTTACATATGTGAAATGTTAATTGGAGGATCTCATTAATGCTAGCTAACAAAGGGATCTAGTTACAAAATTCTAAATTATTAACCAGCACTTGGATTAGTGATCATCAAAAGCATCAGAAATGAGTCAAAAATATTCCTAGAATATAAAAACACCATGCATCAAGAAAGGTCAAAGGGATGAATACAATTTAATTAATTTAGAACAGATTTCTTCTCAGAAGTTTCCTAACTGAGCAGCTTTGTATGAGTTAAATGACAGAAAATATTCTGTATATTTACTGTTGCTACACGCCCCATTTCCATTTTAATTCCAAGATAAAGTACTGCGTTGCCAGATCTTTGTTATTTTACAGATTTATTTCTTAAGAGTGAACTTACATATGCAGCCAGCAGTCCGCTGGACAGACAGAGACACACAGAGATCAGAAAGACTGATGTCATCTGTGGAAAGACGGTAAAGACAGTCAGCAAACTGCATGCTGGGAGATAATGTCAGACAATGATCATTAATGAGCCATTCGGCACATTAAAGTATTCTGCTAGTTATAAGTGTAAATATATATTGTAGATATGGTTTCTATTTGATAGATTATCTTATAATGTGTAAAACAAAAAGTCTAATTATGAAAAACTCCAAGTTTTCTTAAAATATAAGATGTCCTGTGGATTAATACAGGATTAGTTATTGGAAATAGATGAAATTGTGATAATTACCTTAGCTGAGTGGTGACGGCTGAAACCGAGGAGAAGAACCAGCTGATGACTGACACTGAAAGAAGAATCTTTATATAGTTTATCATAACGTCGGGGCATCTGAAATATGTAAACCTGTTTGAATCCCTAATTATTGTGTTTTTCATTAAAAAGGAACGAGGAAACACTTCTTCCAGTAAGAGGTACTGCAACCAACATACTTGTACTTTACTTCCTTTTCATGGCACTTTATGCTTGTACTCCACCTCTCATCATATGACACTTAGTTACTTTTTACGTTAAAAAATGAGTATGTAGTAGAATGAACAATACACTAATCTACCCAGTCAGTGTTGGATCCGAACCAGTTAACCAGTACGTCCCCTAGGAGGACACAGGACGATGCCATGTGCTCAGGGACAAAGAGAACGAGGCCTCCATGCAAACTCTGCAGCCTCAAGGTCACACTTCAGAGGTATAAAAACTACAGAGTGTGTAGTTCCCACCTACAAGATGATGATTTCTCTGGTTGCCGTGAGCAACTCCAGCTCAATGCCAACAACAGAGCCAGCTTTCTTTACCAGCTTGTTCAGTCGCCCAGTGTCTCCCCCTTAATGCTGCCTCCCCCCTTCATGCTGCCCCCCCCTTAATGCTGCCCCCCCCCTTAATGCTGCCTCCCCAGCACACACAGCATTGAACAGTGGCAATGACTGACTGGTAGAACATCCTGAGGATCTTACTGCAGACGCTGAATGACCGCAGCCTCCTCAGGAAGTAGAGCCCACTCTGGCCTTTACGATACATCGCATCTGTGTTGGCTGACCTGTCCAGTTTGTTGGCTACGTGTACCCCCCCCAGGTACTTATATCTGCTGACCACCTCCCCATTGACCCCTTCAATGGAGACTGGTGTTATGTGTGGTTTAGATCTCCTGAAATCCACCACCACCTCCTTGGTCTTTGCGGTGTTGTGCTGCAGATGGTTGAGCCTGCACCATCGCATCTTTGCATATCTGCAACAAAGTCTCTCCTGATAATATCAGTAACCACCACTGCATCAAAATGTGTCTACACTGAACGTGATTTTGGACCTTGTGTCCTTATTGCTGTGAAAGTTCTGGATCACAAGACTTGTTGAATGTGTTGTATATGGTATTGTATATTCCATAACCTTACCCCCCCTCCAACCCACCGCGGGGACCAGTGTTGGTAGAGATTATAACAAAGGGAGCACGGGCCAAACGTGGCCCGCTTGCCCCAAAATGGGTGCCCTTGGTTTTGAGTGTCTGTTGTGGGATTACTGTGTCACATCCCTTTGTTCAGTGACTATATTAGTCATTGTGATGATTTTGGCAAAAAAACAAGGAAACTGAACTCACTTCATGGTTTTCCCCATGTCTGTGGAATGAGGTGTGAAGGCTTGGTAACAATGGTAAACGGAGAGCTCAACACACAGGGTGAAAAGAGGAGCTGCAGCAATCAGGTCAACTCTGTCTGGAGGTTGAAACTATAGGAGCAGTCGGACCAGTAGGGCAGGAACCAAAAACAATCAAACCCCCCCCACACCCGCACACACACACACACACACACACACGCACAAAAGAGAGCATTGTGCATTACACAAAGTCGGAAACTTGGCAAGTCGGACAACCTCAAAGTACACCTAAAAGTAGTTATTGGGTTGTAGAGTCACTGACCCGTGGTGTAATCACATTTTTGTAATGAGTAATTTACCATTTTAAAATAATTTTGAACTTCCCAGCCTCATACTGGTCCCTCCCTCACTAACAGCCAATTACATTAACATTCGGGGAGACTGGGCTGGTTTTCTCCTGTTTAGTGTTAATCACCATCTAGTCTATTAACAACGTTTCATTACTGTTATTGGATGGGTGCCGCCTGAAATTCCTCCTGATGTCCCCTCTTTTCAGCCAGATGTTTGTTTTGTTTTGTGTTGAGGCTCTAACCTGCGGCTGATTTCTGAGGACTATGGTTGCCTGGTCCTCAGACCTCTGCAGGGTAAATCCAGACAGCTAGCTAGACTATCTGTCCAATCTGAGGACTATGGTTGCCTGGTCCTCAGATCTCTGCAGGGTAAATCCAGACAGCTAGCTAGACTATCTGTCCAATCTGAGGACTATGGTTGCCTGGTCCTCAGGTCTCTGCAGGGTAAATCCAGACAGCTAGCTAGACTATCTGTCCAATCTGAGGACTATGGTTACCTGGTCCTCAGATCTCTGCAGGGTAAATCCAGACAGCTAGCTAGACTATCTGTCCAATCTGAGGACTATGGTTACCTGGTCCTCAGGTCTCTGCAGGGTAAATCCAGACAGCTAGCTAGACTATCTGTCCAATCTGAGGACTATGGTTACCTGGTCCTCAGATCTCTGCAGGGTAAATCCAGACAGCTAGCTAGACTATCTGTCCAATCTGAGTCTCTGTTGACGACTAAAACTACTTCTGAATGTGCACATGTTCCACCAAAACAACTTCCTTCCTGAGACTATTTAGCAGCGGCACCGTGGCTCCGTCCGGAGCTTAGCCCCGCCCACAATGATTCTGATTGGTTTAAAGACATTCCGATAAACCAGAGCAGGTTTCCTCCCATCCAGGAAGGATGTGTGGACAAGTCAGAGGTTTTATCAATAAACATTTAACCCTTGTTTTGTCTTCCCGTCGACCTGCAAATTTGTGGTTTTCTGGGTTGAAATTTCCACATTTTGTGTCCATATTTTTTCTACACTTTTCTCAACGTTTTTGTCACTTTTTTACTTATTTTTATTTATTATGTTTTTGTCAATTTTTAGTAAAATTTCTTTGTCACCTTTTCTGATTTTTTTCGGTCACTTTTTTAGCGTTAAAAAAATATTTTTTTGTGGATTTTTTCTAACATTTGTCACTTTTTTCAACGTTCTTTTCTGATATAGAAAGTTTTTGTAAACCAGTCACATTTGACCCGAGGACAACACGAGGGTTAAGACTTACTATTATATATCAAAAATGAAAAGCTGAGACTTATCAGTTGCAGTTTTGGTGAACAATGAACAGTAAACTAAACATGAGTAATTAGCATCATTATACGAGCATTTGTATCGTTATGTGCAAGAACATCTGCTGACTTTTATACCTCGGGCTATTAGACAGCACAACAAGCAGTTTAAACGTACATTTTTATAAGTTTTTATTCCATTTTTAATTGTATTTATGTATAGTATTTGTGGTATAGTATTTATTCTCTAGTTTTTATGGGTATGATGGCGGGTGTGAGCACTGTAATTTCCATTTTTATGGATAAATAAACTTGACTTGACCAGGGCCGACATCTACTCACAAATGAAGATTTTAAACTGTCAAACTGTTCATTATGACATGATATTTTTGTTATTACTGTAGAAACAAAATTGTCAGTGTTTTATTTTAATTTTTCAGTTTTTAATTACTGCCCCAAGTGATGAGCTGCCAGAACGTTTTCTGTTATTTTAGTTAATAATTTATTGAGAGTGTACTTACGTTTGCAGCCAGCAGTCTCCTGGACAGACAGAGACACAGAAATCAGAAAGACTGATGTCTTGACTGATGATGATGAAGAATTACAATAATCCAGCCGAGCAGTGATAAAAACATGGATGACATTTCAAGATATTTAGAAGGAAGCTAGGCCTTTATTTTAGCTAGAAGTCTTAACTGGAAGAAACTGGTCTTGACAACGGCACTGATTTGTTTACTAAAAGTAAATGAGGTGTCAAAAATAACTCCAAGATGTTAGGTAGTCTGTCTTGTGTCCCCTTGTGAGTGTCGGTATGTTCTGCTTCCTGTTTTATGTTGATAGTCTGGTTTCCTGTTCTGTCTCGTCTTGCCAAGCTTTACTTTTGTCTGTCTGATTGTCCCCCCCCCGACCTAATGTGTTTCACCTGACGTCTTACCTGTTCCTTGTTACCCTCGTTACTTCTTCTATTTAACCCCCGTGTTCCCTTTACCTCCTGTCAGGTGGTTTGGTCAGTCTGGTGTCTTTGGTACCGTCCACGCCGCCTCCTGACTTGTGTTCATCAACTATTCCTGTTACTCGTGAGTGTTCTGCTCCTGTCTAGTCTTTTGCCCTGCACCCATTTGTTGGGATTTGGCATTTTGTTCCAGTCCCTGTGTTTTTTACTTGGAAGTTTTGTTAAATACATCTTTGTGTGCCTGCTCCCGCCTGCCTCCTCACTCCTGCCCGAGTTGTAACAGAAACACTATTGACTTCAACTGTTGTGCAGATACCCAAATCTATCTTTCTATCAGGTAAGAAGAAACCAATTAGGGACGTAAAAACCTTGGTGAACTCCAACTTCAGTTGTTGTACCTGGCCCCAGACTCCTTTACAGCCCATCATGTAGGGTTAATGTCCAACAAGGTGTCTGGGATGTTGGGGGTGTGCGTTTGTGTGTCTGGGTTTTAGTTTTGTATCGTTAATTTAGAGTTGTCTATCCACATTATACAGTACATATACAGTATGTGTAGATATATATTACCTCACTGAGATTAGCTCTCTTCTTCACAACCCCCCCAAATAATTTGTCCTTTCTAGAAAACAACAGACCAGACACTGTTTAAGACTACATGTCTTTATTTTTGAATGCTTAGTTGATTACATAGTAAAGGAAATCAGATTAATAAGAACCCAACACATCAGTTTTAAGAATTAAAA
This sequence comes from Etheostoma spectabile, assembly GCF_008692095.1. Classification (NCBI taxonomy): domain Eukaryota; kingdom Metazoa; phylum Chordata; class Actinopteri; order Perciformes; family Percidae; genus Etheostoma; species Etheostoma spectabile. Next base: position 16,914 of record NW_022603563.1, read on the forward strand.
GAACCAGTTCATTAACCAGTGTACTATATGAATTATTAATAGTTATTATGAAGTGTTATTACAGATGCATTCTCCTCCTGGATCACAGAAAGCTCTGATAAAATATACACTTTTAATTTCTATCTGGACATTTTGTATAAAAAGATCATCACCACCCATATCTGGTAGGTTACCTTTGGATGAGGTTAGATGAATCAATGCTAGAGATTAGAGATGAATCAATGCTAGAGATTAGAGATGAATCAATGAGAGAGATTAGAGATGAATCAATGATAGAGATTAGAGATGTAGAGCTTCATGATGGAGCGTTAGGTCACACAGAGACTGGATAATATTAAGGACAGAGCAGGTGTGATGTCACCCATTGGTTTGTGGGGATTTGCTATGAGTCGGCGAGATTGCCGTTACGGCTCAGCCATCCTGGTTGATGATGTCATGATTTAGACGAGAGGAGGAGAGAGGGAGGAGAGAGGAGAGAAAGGAGGAGTGAAGGAGGAGAGAGGGAGGAGTCACAAGACCATAATTCATAAGATGATCATTCTGTGTTGCAGAAGACTTAAAACTAGCGATTGAGACCATAACAAGACCCTGCTCTGTCATTATATTAATATTATATTATTATTATATAATTAGTAATATTATATTAACTATTAATATTAACAGTCTAGGGTCCACGCTGTTTGGAGCACATGAAAGACACTGAGGCGCCACAAGCCCCGTCGTACCTCCGCTTACTGTAGAGAGAGAGAGAGAGAGAGAGAGAGCGAGGAGAGAGAGAGAGAGAGAGAGAGAGAGAAGACAGAGAGGAGAGAGAGAGAGAGAGAGCCAGAGAGAGAGAGGGAGAGAGAGAGAGAGAGAGAGACAGAGAGAGAGAGAGAGAGAGCGAGAGAGAGAGAGGAGAGAGAGACAGAGAGTGAGACAGAGAGAGAGAGAGAGAGAGAGAGAGTTCACAACCAATGACTCACATTCAATGTCTAACTTTTATATTAAAGACTCAACATAAAAACAAGAATGTGTTTTTACCTCCATAGTAAATCAGCAGACAGTTCTCCCATGCACCCCCGTTAGGGTCCCGCGTTGAAGTAGGTGAAGTCGAATTTGGATCCATCAGACCACAACCACGTACCATCCTGGAGGAGACAGAACTGGTTAAAGTCAAAGTGAAATCTGAGTTCTTGTTGTTGTAATTCACTCAGACCAGACGAGGGTCCTCCTGTTCTCTACTACAACCTGAGAGGAGCATTCTCATCTAGAGCTCGTATGATATGGATGGAAACTTATGCACAACAATTAGTTAAGAAATCCTCAACCCGCGGTCACATGACAGTTAGGTTAGCTGTCTTCTCCTTAACTTCTCCAGGACATGAAACACCTGTTTCCTGTGAAAGTCTTGTTTTTAGGATCCAACCCCCCCCCCCCCCATAGCAGCCGTAAATGTGCTGTTGACAGTAATAATACGTGGAATACAAACGATTTACTAGTTTAATTGTAACAGCTACAGTTTATGTACGAATGCTTAATGAGAACAGGCTGAGAGACCAGTGACATCACTTCCTGTGTGATGATGAAAGTCTCACCTCACTGCGTCAAAGCCTCCGATCCAGGAATAGGCTGTTTGTAATGGACACTTGGTAAAATGTATTCCCTGATAATTTGTGTTCCTCAGCTGAGTGATGGAAGCCAGATTCCCTCCAGCGGTCTGGAGAAGGTCTAATGGAGACAAAACATCATAGTTACAACATTATTAACAGATCTTAGAGCAGTTATACAGTCAGAGGGGACATTTTAATACTTTATCAGTGGTATCAGTGGTGGAAGAAAGTATTAAGATCCTGTACTGCAGTAAAAACTATTAATACAACCAGTAAAGAGTAAGTACATTGTAGTACACTGAGTAGTATGAAGCATACATGAGTTAAAATAGAAGTGCTGACCTCTGCGTCGATCCAGGTCTTTGGCTGGATGTTGTAACTGAAACAGCGAGAGCCAAACTGAGTCCAATCAGGAGGACAGGGGGGGGCACCCTGTATGAACAAACACACCAGAACCAATCAGACTAGTTCCTCTGCAGAACTGTGGAGATAGAGCTGAAAATGACTGATTAGACTGATTTAAATAGTTTGCATGGACATGGTACTGTCCAGATGTCTCGGTCTCATCTCGTTGGTGTTCTTGAGTTCTTTTGACAGCTGAGTTCAGAGGCTCTGATTGGTTGTAGGCCAACTGAGTGTGGAAGCATTTTTGGTTAAGACACGCCCCATAATCACAGCCCAGTAGAGCAGTATCAGACTCACATTCTATCTACGTCATTGGGAAGGGAGGTGTTGTCCTCGGCATTGATGGGTGGAGGGCCAGGAGGCTGGGACCAGTCTGAACACCAACCAGGAAGCGCCGAAGTTTAAAACCGTGGGAGCCTCCCACTTTAGATTAAGCAATCACAATAGCTAAGACAATTCAATATAAATTGAGCTGTGACTTTTGAACTGCATTCCCTTTACGGGGGGGACAGAGTAACAGCAACCCGCTGACCGTGGCTTCTCAAAACCGGAAGAATCCTTGGATACAAGTTTTCTATTGTTGTTATTGCAGCTTTAAAAAAACACCTTAAATGAGACAAGTTGTTGTCTTTACTGACTAACTGGACTGCGTTACGCCCCCCCCCCAATGAAGAAAATTAAAGAAATGACTTTCCTCTGAATTGCTAAAATCCTGAATACGGGCCTGCCTGCGCGTCTAAAAGTGATGCTAGGTAAGGTGTGTTGGCTCCTTTAGCGTCTAACCAACGGTGTTTCACGTTGTGGAGCTCTGGGTCGGGACGTTTAACTGAACGGGGACACAAGAACGGGACAGTTGGGTTTCATAGATTAAGGGTTGGGTAACAAAATGGAAGTATGAGTGACATCTCTCAGTCAGAATTCATCAAGCATCATCATGAAAGAGAATCTGAATCATGCTTCACTTGGCTGACGATGAGAGGAACTAAAGGAACCGGTTGGTAAAACAGGTTCACTCAGATTCTCTTTGGAGTCACTTGGTTTATGAAGAAAAGCTCACTGTGCATGATGGGAAAGTCCCTAAGTCCATTGTTAGAAAAGACACACCAGCCCCTATTTTAATGTTAAAGTTATGTACAAAGAGATAAAACTGTGGATGATATAGAAAGTTAAGAGAACTTTGATTCTGTCAGCTGGGTCCATTTCATCCAATACACACTAATGTAAAAATGTCAGAAGGACACTTCCTCTTAGTCTCAAAGAAAGCTTAATATTTTTAACCAGTTTAAATGGGATTGAAAGATGAATAATACCCTGAAGTCTAAAAGATGTGGAACATTTAAAGTTTGAATGGAGTTTCTTGGTGAATGTAGGAATGATAAGTTAGCAGTGAAAATTAATGTATTTTTTAAAAAATTGTAACACTTTTTTTTCACTAGAATGGGGAAAACGTTCCTGAAATTGTTAAACATTTGGTAATCATAAGAGTTATGAATATCTGTATAGAAGCGGTAGCTCAGTCCGTAGGGAGTTATGTTGGATCGGAGGGTTGCTGGTTTAAGTCCCCATACGGATCAAAGTATGGTGGAGTGGTGCCAGGTACTGAACATGTGTGTAATTCACAGACGGGCATATTGTTATTACACCTGTGTGTAACAACAGAGTGTAAACTGTAATTTCCCCTTGTGGGATTAGTAAAGTATACGTTACATAAATGTCCTAATAGCTGAACATGTGGATGCTTGAATAAAGTTTGTGTTGAAAACTGTGAAAGGAGTAAAGGTTTGAAAAAAGTGGAAATGTAATATTCATAGTGAACTTACAGAAGTTATTTGCCTCCAGCAGTCTAAATAACTTTTTAGAATAATAGTTAGTCTTAGAATGTCTGTAAACTAACAGTATGTCTGTCTATAGAATGGATTCACAGTTCTGTTTATTACATTTCAGTTTCATTATGGGACAATTATATGTGCTGACAAAACATTTTAATATAAATGGACTGTTCTAACATAGCGCTTTTCTAGTCTTAACAACAACTCAAAGCGCTGTGAGATAGTACAGGAACCAAGGACACGTTGTCATGGGACTGCAGGACCAGGGATTGAACCACCATTAGGTAATTGGTGTGAGACAATTAGCAAAGTGCATATTCTTTTGGATGTATAGTTCTTTAAATTGTTGTTTGTCTTGATCAGGTGTTACATATGTGAAATGTTAATTGGAGGATCTCATTAATGCTAGCTAACAAAGGGATCTAGTTACAAAATTCTAAATTATTAACCAGCACTTGGATTAGTGATCATCAAAAGCATCAGAAATGAGTCAAAAATATTCCTAGAATATAAAAACACCATGCATCAAGAAAGGTCAAAGGGATGAATACAATTTGTTAAAGTGTCCAAAAAACCATTGTTTAATTAATTTAGAACAGATTTCTTCTCAGAAGTTTCCTAACTGAGCAGCTTTGTATGAGTTAAATGACAGAAAATATTCTGTATATTTACTGTTGCTACACGCCCCATTTCCATTTTAATTCCAAGATAAAGTACTGCGTTGCCAGATCTTTGTTATTTTACAGATTTATTTCTTAAGAGTGAACTTACATATGCAGCCAGCAGTCCGCTGGACAGACAGAGACACACAGAGATCAGAAAGACTGATGTCATCTGTGGAAAGACGGTAAAGACAGTCAGCAAACTGCATGCTGGGATATAATGTCAGACAATGATCATTAATGAGCCATTCGGCACATTAAAGTATTCTGCTAGTTATAAGTGTAAATATATTGTAGATATGGTTTCTATTTGATAGATTATCTATAATGTGTAAAACAAAAAGTCTAATTATGAAAAACTCCAAGTTTTCTTAAAATATAAGATGTCCTGTGGATTAATACAGGATTAGTTATTGGAAATAGATGAAATTGTGATAATTACCTTAGCTGAGTGGTGACGGCTGAACCGAGGAGAAGAACCAGCTGATGACTGACACTGAAAGAAGATCTTTATATAGTTTATCATAACGTCGGGGCATCTGAAATATGTAAACCTGTTTGAATCCCTAATTATTGTGTTTTTCATTAAAAAGGAACGAGGAAACACTTCTTCCAGTAAGAGGTACTGCAACCAACATACTTGTACTTTACTCCTTTTCATGGCACTTTATGCTTGTACTCCACCTCTCATCATATGACACTTAGTTACTTTTTACGTTAAAAAATGAGTATGTAGTAGAATGAACAATACACTAATCTACCCAGTCAGTGTTGGATCCGAACCAGTTAACCAGTACGTCCCCTAGGAGGACACAGGACGATGCCATGTGCTCAGGGACAAAGAGAACGAGGCCTCCATGCAAACTCTGCAGCCTCAAGGTCACACTTCAGAGGTATAGAAACTACAGAGTGTGTAGTTCCCACCTACAAGATGATGATTTCTCTGGTTGCCGTGAGCAACTCCAGCTCAATGCCAACAACAGAGCCAGCTTTCTTTACCAGCTTGTTCAGTCGCCCAGTGTCTCCCCCTTAATGCTGCCTCCCCCCTTCATGCTGCCCCCCCTTAATGCTGCCCCCCCCTTAATGCTGCCCCCCCAGCACACCACAGCATTGAACAGTGGCAATGACTGACTGGTAGAACATCCTGAGGATCTTACTGCAGACGCTGAATGACCGCAGCCTCCTCAGGAAGTAGAGCCCACTCTGGCCTTTACGATACATCGCATCTGTGTTGGCTGACCTGTCCAGTTTGTTGGCTACGTGTACCCCCCCAGGTACTTATATCTGCTGACCACCTCCCCATTGACCCCTTCAATGGAGACTGGTGTTATGTGTGGTTTAGATCTCCTGAAATCCACCACCACCTCCTGGTCTTTGCGGTGTTGTGCTGCAGATGGTTGAGCCTGCACCATCGCATCTTTTGCATATCTGCACAAAGTCTCTCCTGATAATATCAGAAACCACCACTGCATCCCAATGTTTCTACACTGAATGTATTTTGACCTTGTGTCCTTATTGCTGTGAAAGTTCTGGATCACAAGACTTGTTGAATGTGTGTATATGGTATTGTATATTCCATAACCTTACCCCCCTCCAACCCACCGCGGGGACCAGTGTTGGTAGAGATTATAACAAAGGGAGCAGGCCCCAAAATGGGTGCCCTTGGTTTGAGTGTCTGTGTGGGACTACTGTGTCACCATACCTTGTGCAGTGACTATATTAGTCATTGTGATGATTTTGGCAAAAAAACAAGGAAACTGAACTCACTTCATGGTTTTCCCCATGTCTGTGGAATGAGGTGTGAAGGCTCAGTAACAATGGTAAACGGAGAGCTCAACACACAGGGTGAAAAGAGGGCTGCAGCAATCAGGTCAACTCTGTCTGGAGGTTGAAACTATAGGAGCAGTCAAGAGCAGTCGGACCATAGGGCAGGAACCAAAAACAATCAAACCCCCCACACCCGCACACACACACACACACACACAACACCACACACACACACACACACACACACGCCAAAGAGAGCATTGTGCATTACACAATGTCAGAAACTGGCAAGTCGGACAACCTCAAAGTACACCTAAAAGTAGTTATTGGGTTGTAGAGTCACTGACCCGTGGTGTAATCACGTTTTTGTAATGAGTAATTTACCATTTTAATAATTTTGAACTTCCAGCCTCATACTGGTCCCCCCTCACTAACAGCCAATTACACTAACATTCGGGGAGACTGGGCTGGTTTCTCCTGTTTAGTGTTAATCACCATCTAGTCTATTAACAACGTTTCATTACTGTTATTGGATGGTGCCGCCTGAAATTCTCCTGATGTCCCCTCTTTTCAGCCAGATGTTTGTTTTGTTTTGTGTTGAGGCTCTAACCTGCGGCTGATTTCTGAGGACTATGGTTGCCTGGTCCTCAGATCTCTGCAGGGTAAATCCAGACAGCTAGCTAGACTATCTGTCCAATCTGAGGACTATGGTTACCTGGTCCTCAGACTCTGCAGGGTAAATCCAGACAGCTAGCTAGACTATCTGTCCAATCTGAGGACTATGGTTACTGGTCCTCAGATCTCTGCAGGGTAAATCCAGACAGCTAGCTAGACATCTGTCCAATCTGAGGACTATGGTACCTGGTCCTCAGATCTCTGCAGGGTAAATCCAGACAGCTAGCTAGACTATCTGTCCAATCTGAGGACTATGGTTACCGTCCTCAGATCTCTGCAGGTAAATCCGACAGCTAGCTAGACTATCTGTCCAATCTGAGGACTATGGTTCCTGGTCCTCAGATCTCTGCAGGGTAAATCCAGACAGCTAGCTAGACTATCTGTCCAATCTGAGGACTATGGTTACCTGGTCTCAGATCTCTGCAGGGTAAATCCAGACAGCTAGCTAGACATCTGTCCAATCTGAGTCTCTGTTGACGACTAAAACTACTTCTGAATGTGCACATGTTCCACCAAAACAACTTCCTTCCTGAGACTATTTAGCAGCGGCACCGTGGCTCCGTCCGGAGCTTAGCCCCGCCCACAATGATTCTGATTGGTTTAAAGAAATCTGATAAACCAGAGCAGGTTTCCTCCCATCCAGGAAGGATGTGTGGACAAGTCAGAGGTTTTATCAATAAACATTTAACCCTTGTTTTGTCTTCCGTCGACCTGCAAATTTGTGGTTTTCTGGGTTGAAATTTCCACATTTTGTGTCCTATTGTTTCTACACTTTTCTCACGTTTTTGTCACTTTTTTACTTATTTTTATTATTATGTTTTGTCAATTTTAGTAAAATTCTTGTCACCTTTTTGATTTTCTTCGGTCACTTTTTTAGCGTTAAAAAAATATTTTTTTTGTGGATTTTTTCTAACATTTGTCACTTTTTTCAACGTTCTTTTTGATATAGAAAGTTTTTGTAAACAGTCAATTTGACCCGAGGACAACACGAGGGTTAAGACTACTATTATATCAAAAATGAAAAGCTGAGACTTATCAGTTGCAGTTTTGGTGAACAATGAACAGTAAACTAAACATGAGTAATTAGCATCATTTGTATCGTTATGTACAAGAACATCGTCTGCGACTTTTACACTTCAGGCTTTTAGACAGAAAAATAAGCAGTTTTTATTGTAATGTATTCATGTATAGTATTTGTGGTATAGTATTTATTATCTGTTTTTATGGGTATGATGGCGGGTGTGAGGACTCAAATTAAAATTTTATGGATGAAATAAACTTGACTTGGGCCAACATCTACTCACAAGTGAAGATTATAAACTGTCAAACTGTTCATTATAACATAAAATTGTCAGTTTTTCATTTTAATTTTTCAGTTTTTAATTAATGCCCCAAGGCAATGAGCTGGCAGAATGTTTTCTAGCAAGAGTGTAACACAGAAATCAGAAAGACTGATGTCTATGATAAAGAATTACAATAATCCAGCCGAGCAGTGATAAAAGCATCGATGACAAAAGTAGTGATTATTTACATGGAGTCTGGTGGAGATATGCTGCTCTATACACACTAAAAGTAGTGATTATTTACAAGGAGTCTGGTGGAGATATGCTGCTCTATACATGCTAAAAGTAGTGATTATTTACATGGAGTCTGGTGGAGATATGCTGCTCTATACATGCTAAAAGTAGTGATTATTTACATGGAGTCTGGTGGAGATATGCTGCTCTATACATGCTAAAAGTAGTGATTATTTACATGGAGTCTGGTGGAGATATGCTGCTCTGTACACGCTAAAAGTAGTGATTATTTACAGAGTCTGGGTGGAGAATGCTGCTCTATACACGCTAAAAGAGTGCTTATTTACATGGAGTCTGGTGGAGATATCGCTAATACATGCTAAAAGTAGTGATTATTTACATGGAGTCTGTGGGATATGCTGCTCTATACATGCTAAAAGTAGTGATTATTTACATGGAGTCTGGTGGAGATATGCTGCTCTGTACACGCTAAAAGTAGTGATTATTTACATGGAGTCTGGTGGAGAATGCTGCTCTATACATGCTAAAAGTAGTGAATATTTACATGGAGTCTGGTGGAGATATGCTGCTCTATACATGCTAAAAGTAGTGATTATTTACATGGAGTCTGGTGGAGATATGCTGCTCTATACATGCTAAAAGTAGTGATTATTTACATGGAGTCTGGTGGAGATATGCTGCTCTATACATGCTAAAAGTAGTGATTATTTACATGGAGTCTGGTGGAGATATGGCTCTGTACACGCTAAAAGTAGTGATTATTTACATGGAGGCTGGTGGAGATATGCTGCTCGATACACGCTAAAAGTAGTGATTATTTACATGGAGTCTGGTGGAGATATGCTGCTCTATACATGCTAAAAGTAGTGATTATTTACATGGAGTCTGGTGGAGATATGCTGCTCTGTACATGCTAAAAGTAGTGATTACTTACACAAGGTACAAATCAATTACATTTAAAACAAATGAGCTGAAAAACATCTTCTTTTCCCAGAGCTGTAGAAACTGCCCCCCCACCCCTGCCTACAATGTTGAAAGTAACTAGTAACTAAAGTAACTAGTAAGTAAAGTAACTAGTAACTAAAGTATTTAGTAACTAAAGTAACTAATAACTAAAGAATGAGTAACTAAAGTAACTAGTAACTAAAGGAACGAGTAACTAAAGTAACTAGTAACTACCTCAACACAAGGATTGAAGTACAGTAGTGGAGTAAATGTACTAGTTACATTCCGACGATCTAGAAAATACCAATACCTTATTAGTGTTTCATTAATGTTTGACCGTATATATATATATATATCTATATATATATATATATATAGATATATATTATATATATAGATATATATATATAATCCGGGTAGACATACTAAAATAAATAACAGACCTTACTAGACAAAGTGGAGTTGTTCCAGTATTTCTACATCTACATTTTGAAGCAGTCCTGCATTTTGTCTGTTGTGTTCATGAAGCCAGGTGTCTCATCACCTGGCAATACCTCACTGAGACCAGCTCTGGTCTTCACCCCCCCCCAGAGTAAATACTAATGATTTGCTCTTTAGAAAAAACAACAGACCAGACACTGTTTAAGACTATATGTCTTTTATTTTTCTATGTGGACAAGATTTGAGATGTAGAGGCTTCATGATGGAGCGTTAGGGTTACACAGATACTGTATATATTAATATATAATAAAATATATGTATATTAATGGACAGAGCAGGTGTGATTTCACCCATTGGTGACAAGAGACCACAGACAAGAGGGAGGAGTGAAGGAGGAGAAAAGGAGCAGTGAGGGAGGAGTCAACAAGACCATAGTTCATAAATGATCAAATGATCATTCTGTGTTGCAAAAGACTTAAAACTAGCGATTGAGACCATAACGAGACCATGCTCTGTCATTAATATTAATATGAATATTATATTATCATTGAAAGTCTAGGGTTGCACGCTGTCCTTGGAGCACACGAAAGAAAATATGCTGCCACAAGGCCCGTCGTACCAGCGGTTAGAGAGAGAGAGAGAGAGAGAGAGAGAGAGAGAGAGAGAGAGAGAGAGAGAGAGAGAGACAGAGAAGAGAGAGAGAGAGAGAGAGAGAGAGAGTTCATAACCAATGACTCACATTCAATGCCTAACTTTTATATTAAAGACTGCAACATACAACAGGAATGTGTTTTTACCTCCATAGTAAATCAGAAGACAGTTCTCCACTGCACCCCCGTCAGGCTGGCCCGCGTTGAAGTAGGTGAAGTCAAATTTGGATCCATCAGACCACAACCACGTACCCTCCTGGAGGAGACAGACTGGTTAAAGTCAAAGTGAAATCTAGAGTTCTTGTTGTTGTAATACTCACTCAGACCAGAAGAGGGTCCTCCTTGTTCTCTACTACAACCTGAGAGGAGCATTCTCATCTAGAGCTCCGTATGAAATCGTATACTTATTTGCAGTTGTATCATACAAATAGTTAAAAAATCATACATTGTGATTTCTGGATGTTTTTTTAAGATTATGTCTCTCACAGTGGACATGCACCTACGAGGACAATTTCAGACCCTCCATGATTTCTAAGTGGGAGAACTTGCAAAATAGCAGCGTGTTAAATACTTATTATACTCACTGTATGTACGAATGCTTAATGAGAACAGGCTGAGAGACCAGTGACATCACTTCCTGTGTGATGATGACAGTCTCACCTTCACTGCGTCAAAGCCTCCGATCCAGGTATATGTGTTTGTAGTGGACACTTGGTTAATGTAGTCTCTGATAAATTTATGTTCCTCGGCTGAATGGATGGAAGCCAGATTCCCTCCAGCGGTCTGGCAGAAGGTCTAATGGAGACAACATCATCAGGTTACAACATTATTAACAGATCTTAGAGCAGTTAAACAGTCAAAGGGGACATTTTATTACTTTTAATCAGTGGTATCAGTGGTGGGAGAAGTATCCAGATCCTGTACTGCTGTAAAACTATTAATACAACACAGTAAAGTAAGTTAATTTATAGTACACCGAGTAGTATGAAGCACATGAGTTAAAATAGAAGTGCTGTACCTCTGCATCGATCCAGGTCTTTGGCTGGATGTTGAAACTGAAACAGCGAGAGCCAAACTGAGTCCAATCAGGAGGACAGGGGGGGTCACCCTGTATGAACAAACACACCAGAACCAATCAGACTAGTCTATATGGACAACTGTTCATTTATGGGTTTGTTCCTCTGCAGCGCTATGGAGATAGAGCTGGCAATGCAAGACTTCAATTAGAGTAACCCAACGAGTTCAAGGTACTGTTCTGACCTGGGGGGGATGTTGGATTGGGATCACTGTGATCACCAAACCCACCCCCCTCCCCTCCCAGGGTCATGGCCCAATCTACCATAGAGGACACTGTTGGGAATATTTATTAGTACTGTAGAGAACAGTCATCTAAACAGAATGGCTGTTCCTGGGACAATAACACAGAGCACATAGTGATACATGCACAAACACACAAAACATACACAAACACACACAGCCCTGTCATTTAGGGGGGGGAGGCAGGTAGACTGATTTGAAGTAGTTTGCATGGACATGATACTGTCCATATGTCTCGGTCTCATCTCATTGGCGTTCTTGAGTTCTTTTGACAGCTGAGTTCAGAGGCTCTGATTGGTTGTAGGCCAACTGAGTGCGGAAGCAGTTTTGGTTAAGACACGCCCCATAATCACAGCCCAGTAGAGCAGTATCAGACTCACATTCTATCTACGTCTTTGGGAAGGGAGGTGTTGTCCTCGGCATTGATGGGTGGAGGGCCAGGAGGCTGGGACCAGTATGAACACCAACCAGGAAGCGCCGAAGTTTAAACCGTGGGAGCCTCCCACCCTAGGATTAAGCAATCACAATAGCTTGCACATTTCCATATATTGAGCTGTGACTTTTGAATTGCATTCTTTTGGGGGGGGCGTGGGGGGGGAAACAGAGTAACAGCAACCCGCTGACCGTGGCTTCTCAAACTGGAAGAATCCTTGGATACAAGTTTCTATTATTATCATTACAGCTTTAATAAACCACCTTAAATGAGACAAGTTGTTTATCTTCTGTCCTAACTGACTAACTGGACCGTGTCGTCAACCCCCCCCTCCCCCCAAAAAAGAGAATTAAATGTCTGAAATGAATTTCCTCTGTATTGCTAAAATGTTGAATCATGCTTCACTTGGCTGATGATGAGAACCAGTTGGTAAAACAGGTTCAGTCAGATTGTCTTTGCCTCCAAGTCCATTGTTAGAAAGGACACACCAGTCCCTACATTTTAATGTTAAAGTCATGTATGAAGAGGTGAAAATGTGGATGATATAGAAAGTTAAGAGAACTTTGCTTCTGTCAGCTGGGTCCATTTCATCCAATACACACTAATGTAAAAATGTCAGAAGGACATTTCCTCTTAGTCTCAAACAAAGCTTAATATTTTAAAAAGTTTTAATGGGATTTGAAAGATAAATAATACCCTGAATGTATAAAGGATGTGTAACATTTTAAAGTTTGAATGGAGTTTCTTGATAAATGTAGGAATGAGAAGATAGCAGTTGAAAATGTATGTATTTGTATACAATTTTAACACTTTCTATTCACGTGAATGTGGAAAACCTTCCTGAAATCGCTGCATGTTTCGGGAATTTTGAGAGTTATGAATATTCTGCATAGAAGCATAAAAGTCCTGATTGAGTTGAACATGTGGATGTTTGAATGAAGTTGGTTTTGAAAAACATGAAAGGAGTTAAGGTTTGAAAAAAGGAGTCCGTAATATTCATAGTGAATTTATAGAATGTATGCCTCCATATAACTTTTTAGAATCAATAGTTAGTCTTAGAAATGTCTGTAAACTAACAGTATGTCTGCATAATGTCTAAAGAATGGGATTCACAGTTGTTTTTCTGTTTATTTACATTTCAGTTGCATTATGGGACATTTAGCTGCTGCCAAAACGTTTAGGTGATATAGATTGGAGGTGAAAGCAACAATTTTGTATCTGTCTGCATTTACCATTAGGTAATTGTGTGAGACAATTAACATGTTTTTTTGGATGTATAGTAGTTTAAATTGTTGTTTGTCTTGGTCAGGTGTTACATATGTGAAATGTTAATTGGAGGACACAGGGATCTAGTTACAAAACTATTGTAAATTATTAACCAGCACTTGGATTAGTGAGCATCAAAAGCATCAGAAATGAGTCAAAAATATTCCCAGCATCAAAAACACCATGCTTCAAAAAGGCTGGAAGAGTTAAATAACAGAAATATTCTGTATTTCATTAAAGTGTTAAACAAGCGTTGTTTATTAATTAAGAAAACATTTCTTGTCAGAAGTTTACTTAACTTACTTAAATTTTAAATAACTAAATTAAATATTCTGTTTTTTAACTGTAGCTACACGCCCCCATTTCCATTTTAATTCCAAGGTAAAGTACTGCGTTGCCAGATCTTTGTTATGTTCCAGATTTATTTCTTCAGAGTGAACTTACGTATGCAGCCAGCAGTCCGCTGGACAGACAGAGACACACAGAGATCAGAAAGACTGATGTCATCTGTGGAAAGACGGTAAAGACAGTCAGCAAACTGCATGCTGGGAGATAATGTCAGACAGTGATAATTAATGAGCCATTTAGCACATTAATGTATTCTGCTAGTTATAAGTGTAAATATATAATATAGATTGGTTTCTATTTGATGGATTATCTAATAATGTTAAAACAAAAAGTACTCCAATACCCCAAGTTTTCTTAAAAGAGAAAATGTCCTCTCAATTAATAATAATAATGTATAATTTATAATACAGGATTAATTATTATAAATAATGTACATGAAATTAAAAGACAGTTACCTTAGCTGAGTGGTGATGGCTGAAACAGAGGAGAAGAACCAGCTGATGACTGACACTGAAAGAAGAATCTTTATATAGTTTATTATAGCGCCGTGGCATCTGAAGTACGTAAACATATGAATTGCTGATTGAAAAGATATTATGTAGAAATGAACAAGGAAACACTTCTTCCAGTAAGAGGTACTGCAACCAACATACTTTTACTTTTCTTCCTTTTCATGCCACTTTATGCTTGTACTCCACCTCTCATCATTTGACACTTAGTTACTTTTTACATAATAAAATGAGTATGTAGTAGTATGAATAATACACTAATCTACCCAGTGTTGGATCTGAACCAGTTGAACAGTACGTCCCCTAGGAGGACACAGGACGATGCCATGTGCTCAGCAACAAAGAGAACGAGGCCTCCATGCAAACTCTGCAGCCTCAAGGTCACACTTCAGAGTTATAAAAACTACAGAGTGTGTAGTTCCCACCTACAAGACGATGATTTCTCTGGTTGCCGTGAGCAACTCCAGCTCAATGCCAACAACAGAGCCAGCTTTCTTTACCAGCTTGTTCAGTCGCCCAGTTCTCCCCCTTAATGCTGCCTCCCCCCTTCATGCTGCCCCCCCCTAATGCTGCCCCCCTTAATGCTGCCTCCCCAGCACACCACAGCATTGAACAGTGGCAATGAATGACTGGTAGAACATCCTGAGGAGCTTACTGCAGACGCTGAATGACCGCAGCCTCCTCAGGAAGTAGAGCCACTCTGGCCTTTACGAACATCGCATCTGTATTGGCTGACCTGTCCAGTTGTTGTCTACATGTACCCCCCACGTACTTATATCTGCTGACCACCTCCACAGTGACCCCTTCAATGGAGACTGGTGTTATGGTGGTTTAGATCTCCTGAAATCCACCAGCAGCTCCTTGTTCTTTGCGGTGTTGTGCTGCAGATGGTTGAGCCTGCACCATCGCATCTTTGCATATCTGCAACAAAGTCTCTCCTGATAATATCAGAAACCACCACTGCATCCCAATGTTTCTACACTGAATGTTATTTTGACCTTGTGTCTTATTGCTGTGAAAGTTCTGGATCACAAGACTTGTTGAAGGTTTTGAGTGTCTGTTGTGGGACTACTGTGTAACCTTTGTTCACTATGACTATATTAGTCATTGAGGTGGTTTTGGCAAAGAAACAAGAAAACTGGTTCCACTTCATGGTTTCCCATGTCTGTGGAATGAGGTGTGAAGGCTAAGTAACAATGGTAAACAGAGAGCTCAACACACAGGGAGATTAGAGGAGCTGCAGTACAACACAAATATGGTGTTTTTTGAAAATGAAAGCATGTAAACTTGTTCTGGTACAACATCTAAATAAAATTATGAACCTTAAAATGAGCAGAATATGGCGCTTTAAGCCATATTAGATAGAAGGGCAGTACCTCTGCATCAGGTCAACTCTGTCTGGAGGTTGAAGCTATAGAGCAGTCCAACCAGTAGGACGGGAAACCGCACCATGCATGAACAAACAAACAAAAACAATCCCCCCCCACCCATACACACACGCACCCACAAAAGAGAGCATTGTGCATTACATTTGTGCTCTAAGTCGGGATTTCCAAGGTCAAAGTCGGAGGACTTGGGAAGTCGGACAACCTCAGAGTACACCCAAAAGTAGTCCTAGTAGTTTTGTTTTTCTGAAGTTGAGATACACTGACATGTGGTGTAGTCACGTTTTGTAATGAGTAAGGAGCTTAGCCCCGCCCACGGCAATTTTGATTGTTTAAAGAATTGCTGATAAACCAGAGCACGTTGTTCTCCCATCCAGAAAATGATGTTTGGACTAGTCAGAGGTTTTATCAATGCACATTTAAGACATTATTATATATCTAAATGAAAAGCTGAGACTTATCAGTTGCAGTTTTGGTGAACAATGAACAGTAAACTAAACATGAGTAATTAGCATCATTATACGAGCATTTGTATCGTTATGTGCAAGAACATCTGCTGACTTTTATACCTCGGGCTATTAGACAGCACAACAAGCAGTTTAAACGTACATTTTTATAAGTTTTATTCCATTTTAATTGTATTTATGTATAGTATTTGTGGTATAGTATTATTCTCTAGTTTTTTATGGGTATGATGGCGGGTGTGAGCACTGTAATTTCCATTTTTTATGGATAAAATAAACTTGACTTGACCAGGGCCGACATCTACTCACAAATGAAGATTTTAAAAGTCAAACTGTTCATTATGACATGATATTTTGTTATTACTGTAGAAACAAATTGTCAGTGTTTTATTTTAATTTTTTCAGTTTTAATTACTGCCCCAAGGTGATGAGCTGCCAGAACGTTTTCTGTTATTTTAGTTAATAATTTATTGAGAGTGTACTTACTTTTGCAGCCAGCAGTCTCCTGGACAGACAGAGACACACAGAAATCAGAAAGACTGATGTCTTGACTGATGATATGAGAATTACAATAATCCAGCCGAGCAGTGATAAAAACATGGATGACATTTCAAGATATTTAGAAGGAAGCTAGGCCTTTATTTTAGCTAGAAGTCTTAACTGGAAGAAACGTCTTGACAACGGCACTGATTTGTTTACTAAAAGTAATGAGGTGTCAAAAATAACTCCAAGATGTTAGGTAGTCTGTCTTGTGTCCTTGTGAGTGTCGGTATGTTCTGCTTCCTGTTTATGTTGATAGTTGGTTTCCTGTTCTGTCTCGTCTTGCCAAGCTTTACTTTTGTCTGTCTGATTGTCCCCCCCCCCGACCTAAGTGTTCACCTGACGTCTTACCTGTTCCTTGTTACCGTCGTTAACTTCTTCTATTTAACCCCCGTGTTCCCTTTACCTCCTGTCAGGTGGTTGGGTCAGTGGTGTCTTTGGTACCGTCCACGCCGCCTCCCGACTTGTGTTCATCAACTATTCCTGTTACTCGTGAGTGTTCTGCTCCTTGTCTAGTCTTTTGCCCTGCACCCATTTGTTGGGATTTGGCATTTGTTCCAGTCCCTGTGTTTTTTACTTGGAAGTTTTGTTAAATACATCTTTTGTGTGCCTGCTCCGCCTGCCTCCCTCACTCCTGCCCGAGTTGTAACGAAACACTATTGACTTCAACTGTGTGCAGATACCCAAATCTATCTTTCTATCAGGTAGAAGAAACCAATTAGGGACGTAAAAACCTTGGTGACTCCAACTTCATTGTTTGTACCTGGCCCCAGACTCCTTTACAGCCCATCATAAGGGTTAATGTCCGACAAGGTGTCTGGGGATGTTGGGGGTGTGCGTTTGTGGTGTCTGGGTTTTAGTTTTGTATCGTTAATTTAGGTTTGTCTATCCACATTATACAGTACATATACAGTATGTGTAGATATATATATTACCTCACTGAGATTAGCTCTCTTCTTCACAACCCCCCCAAATAATTGTCCTTTCTAGAAAACAACAGGACCAGACACTGTTTAAGACTACATGTCTTTTATTTTTGAATGCTTAGTTGATTACATAGTAAAGGAAATCAGATTAATAAAGAACCCAACACATCAGTTTTTAAGAATAAAAAGAAACCAGTTCATTAAACCAGTGGACTATATGAATTATTAATAGTTATAGAAGTGTTATTACAGATGCATTCTCCTCTTGGATCACAGAAAGCTCTGATAAAATATACACTTTAATTTTCTATCTGGACATTTTGGATAAAAAGATCATCACCACTCATATCTGGTAGTTTACCTTTGGATGGAGGGTCATGAATCAATGAAGGATTAGAGATGAATCAATGAGAGAGATTAGAGATGAATCAATGATAGAGATTAGAGATGAATCAATGATAGAGATAGAGATGAATCATGGAGAGGATTAGAGAGTGAATCAATGATAGGATTAGAGATGAATCAATGGAGAGATAGAGATGAATCAAGATAAAGATTACGAGATGAATCAAATGATAGAGATTAGAGATGAATCAATGAGAGAGATTAGAGATGACTCAATTGATAGAGATTAGAGAGGAATCAATGATAGAGATTAGAGATGAATCAATGATAGAGATTAGAGATGACTCAATGATAGAGGATTAGATGAATCAATAATAGAGATTAGATGATGAATCATGCTAGAGATTAGAGATGAATCAATGATAGAGATTAGAGATGAATCAATGATAGAGATTAGAAGATGAATCATGATAGAGATAGAGATGAATCAATGATAGAGATAGAGATGAATCAATGATAAAGATTAGAGATGAATCAATGATAGAGATTAGAGATGAATCAATGATAGAGATTAGAGATGAATCAATGATAGAGATTAGAGATGAATCAATGATAGAGATTAGAGCGGGAGAGGCTTCATGATGATGGTGCGTTAGGGTCACACAAACTGGTTCCCCAGGTCCTTGGAGCACAGAAAAAAAAAGCGCTGTCACAAGACCTGTCGATCCACGTTCCTGTAGACAGTTAACAACCAGTGTGACTGATCACATTTAACCTTTGTATTTAAAGTGCAACAAAGAAAATATGTTTGAAATGTTTTTTTTTCACCTTCATCCCAGCTCATCAGACCCGAAGGCCGAGGCCGAGGTAGAAGAGAAACATTTTTGAAAATGGGTCAAGTTCTCCGGGACCCGACGGACAACTCAAGGGTTAAATACTCTCTGTCTTCTCACTGAGAGGCCAAACACTTCATTTACTTTATTCATTATTAGACAGGGACAGTGTTCATTAACTAACATCACTGTAAATGAACCAGAATCAGCCAAAAGGCTATTTTTCATCCGTTGTCCCTGAACACATCTTCAAATGATCTACCTTAAAAATAACACTAAGAAGATTACAGTGAACATTACAAGTATAAAGACAGAAAAACAGATAGAACTCTTCAAATCCCGTTGATAAATACAGTGTACAAGTTTTCAAAATACAGACATTAGGGTAAATATATATATGTATATGTATATATATATATATATATATATATATATATATATATATATACTTATAATCTTATACTATACACTTATGATCTGATTGTTCTAACGTTCTTGGAGCGTGTAGAGAGCTTGGGAAGGACTAAACCTCCTGGAGGTGTCTCAGGGAGCAAATAACTGACATTTTAAGTTAATCGTTGATTCAATATTTATTCAGAAAACACTCAGCTTTCCCACGAAGTAATCTGCAGGATTTCATATCTGCAAAGGAAGAATCTTTCACTGCAACGTAGGAAAAGCTAACGAGTAACGAAGATGTTTAAAGCAAATGTAGTGGAGTAGAAGCATAGTTTCATCTTCAACTCTGAGAGATTATCTCCTGTCAGGTAGAAGGAGGCCTGGACTCACATGTAGAGACCTGTAGAGGACCAACTGAACAAAGACTTTTACAGATGAGGGGGTCAGGCAGACACAAAGAAGACCAAAGTCGCAAAAACAAAAACCAGAAACCACTAAAGAGACCCCTCTGAACCCCCGTGTTGGCCCCGTTTCTAACTGTTTTATATCAGAAATATGGATTTCTTTCAACCAAATTACCCAAAATAACCTGTATGATTCCAACGTTCTTCAGATGATATTAGTGATTACTGTCATCGAAGGTTTTGGGTGTTTTATTTAATCTTACAGCATTTGGATTCATTTTTGTTATGGTTACAAACCAGTATCCGGTCTTAAACTCTGATATCTACCCATCTGAGATCCATTCAACATCCTCTGATCTCAACTATCAGTCAAAATAATTCATCATTTCAGCCTCTTTAACTAAAAATGTTTGTATAGTTTGCTAAAAATGAGGTCTGTTGACCAAGAATTCCAAGAATAAGTGTAAAACCTGTTATTAAACCAGCTCAGGTTTTAAAAGAAGCGGCAAAACATCAGAAAAGCACTAGAAAATGTTCATTTTCCTTTCTGACCTGCAAGGACAAGTTGATAGTGAAGGGAAGACAACGCAGGGTTAATCTCAGCGTAAGAAGCCGGTCTAACGAGATCCCTGAGTGCTGGTCTAACGAGATCCCTGAGTGCTGCTCCTCCGAGCTGCTCAGGCCAAACTGTAACTCCAGTCTGCAAACACGGAGGACGCCAGCACGTCCTTCAGATGCTAACACGCTGCTGGCAACACACTCATGGTCCCTCATGGGTCCTCATGTTGTCCTCATGGTGGCCTCATGTGTCCTCATGTTACCCTCATGTTACCCTCATGTTGTCCTCTGTGTCCTCATGTTGTCTTCATTTTGTCCTCATGTTACCCTCATGTTGTCCTCATGTTACCCTCATGTTGTCCTCATGTTGTCTTCATGTTGTCTTCATGTTGTCCTCATGTTGTCTAAATGTTCCTGAGAATGGTGGAGATATGCTACTCTATAAACACTAAAAGTAGTGATTATTTACATGGAGTCTGGTGGAGATATGCTGCTCTATACACGCTAAAAGGTAGTGATTATTACATGGAGTCTGGTGGAGATATGCTGCTCTATACACGCTAAAAGTAGTGATTATTTACATGGAGGTCTGGTGGAGATATGCTGCTCTATACACGCTAAAAGTATGATTATTTACATGGAGTCTGGGGGAGATATGCTGCTCTATACACGCTAAAAGTAGTGATTATTTACATGGAGTCTGGTGGAGATATGGTGCTATATACACGCTAAAAAGTAGTGATTATTTACATGGAGTCTGGTGGAGATATATGCTCTATACACGCTAAAAGTAGTGATTATTTACATGGAGTCTGGTGGAGATATGCTGCTTATACACGCTAAAAGTAGTGATTATTTACATGGAGTCTGGTGGAGATATGCTGCTCTATACACGCTAAAAGTAGGATTATTTACATGGAGTCTGGTGGAGATATGCTGCTCTATACACGCTAAAAGTAGTGATTATTTACATGGAGTCTGGTGGAGATATGGTACTCTATAAACACTAAAAGTAGTGATATTTTACATGGAGTCTGGTGGAGATATGCTGCTCTATACACACTAAAAGTAGTGATTATTTACATGGAGTCTGGTGGAGATATGCTGCTCTATACACGCTAAAAGTAGTGATTATTTACATGGAGTCTGGTGGAGATTTGCTGCTCTATACACGCTAAAAGTAGTGATTATTTACATGGAGTCTGGTGGGTTTGGTGATGGTGAATTCGGGGTTGTTTTATGTTAAACTAAAAGGATCTTACTCTTTAACTAAAAAGTCTAAAAATGAAAGATTAGCTGGATGAAGATTAGCTGGATGAATTTGATATGAATAACCAGACTTGAAGAGAAGGGGGGTGCCGGCATCTCACCCTGAAAGCCTATGTTTTCCCAGTGTGCCCCGAAGCGAGGACAGTCCAGCTTGCAGCCAATCAGCCGCTTATAGATGGTCTGGAGGACACGCATGTGGACGGTTTGGCTGTTGTCCACACGGCCTAAAGAAAAACACAAACGTTAAAAGGAGGGAAAATCTGTGGTTTCTTAAACCCAGTTCAGACCAAAGATTCACGACAAAACAAAACCTTAGAAATTGGCTGTTTCCAGCCAATAGAGAAGTAATTTGGTGGAGTCACCAGAGGCTGGTTTTAGGACGTAAGAGACGTCTCCTGTCCAGCAGCCAATAGAGACGTCAGCTGGTGGAGTCTCCAGAGGCTGGTTTTAGGACGTAAGAGACGTCTCCTGTCCAGCAGCCAATAGAGACGTCAGCTGGTGGAGTCTCCAGAGGCTGGTTTTAGGACGTAGGAGACGTCTTCTGTCCAACAGCCAATAGAGACGTCAGCTGGTGGAGTCTCCAGAGGCTGGTTTTAGGACGTAAGAGACGTCTCCTGTCCAACAGCCAATAGAGACGTCAGCTGGTGGAGTCTCCAGAGGCTGGTTTTAGGACGTAAGAGACGTCTCCTGTCCAGCAGCCAATAGAGACGTCAGCTGGTGGAGTCTCCAGAGGCTGGTTTTAGGACGTTGGAGACGTCTCCTGTCCAACAGCCAATAGAGAAGTCAGCTGGTGGAGTCTCCAGAGGCTGGTTTTAGGACGTAAGAGACGTCTCCTGTCCAACAGCCAATAGAGACGTCAGCTGGTGGAGTCTCCAGAGGTGGTTTTAGGACGTAAGAGACGTCTCTGTCCAAAGCCAATAGAGACGTCAGCTGGTGGAGTCTACAGAGGCTGGTTTAGGACGTAGGAGACGTCCCTGTTCAACAGCCAATAGAGAAGTCAGCTGGTGGAGTCTCCAGAGGCTGGTTTTAGGACGTAAGAGACGTTCCTGTCAGCAGCCAATAGAGACGTCAGCTGGTGGAGTCTCCAGAGGCTGGTTTTAGGACGTTGGAGACGTCTTCTGTCCAACAGCCAATAGAGACGTCAGCTGGTGGAGTCTCCAGAGGCTGGTTTTAGGACGTAAGAAGAGAGTCTCCTGTCCAACAGCCAATAGAGACGTCAGCTGGTGGATCTCAGAGGCTGGTTTTAGGACGTAAGAGACGTCTCCTGTCCAGCAGCCAATAGAGACGTCAGCTGGTGGAGTTACAGAGGCTGGTTTAGGACGTTGGAGACGTCTTCTGTCCAACAGCCAATAGAGACGTCAGCTGGTGGAGTCTCCAGAGGCTGGTTTAGGACGTAGAGACGTCTCCTGTCCAACAGCAATAGAGACGTCAGCTGTGTGGAGTATCCAGAGGCTGGTTTTAGGACGTAAGAGAGTCTCCTGTCCACAGCCATAGAGACGTCAGCTGGTGGAGTCTCCAGAGGCTGGTTTTAGGACGTAAGAGACGTCCCTGTCCAACAGCCAATAGAGACGTCAGCTGGTGGAGTCCCAGAGGCTGGTTTTAGGACGTAGGAGACGTCTCTGTCAACAGCCAATAGAGAAGTCAGCTGGTGGAGTCTCCAGAGGCTGGTTTTAGGACGTAAGAGACGTCTTCTGTCCAACAGCCAATAGAGACGTCAGCTGGTGGAGTCTCCAGAGGCTGGTTTCAGGACATAAGAGACGTCTCCTGTCCAACAGCCAAGTATTTCACTATCACGCTCCTCATTCATATTTGTAGACACTACAAATGATATCCAGCTACAAAAATCCTGAGAGTGGTTTCTCTGCAGACCGGAGACCGGATTTGGTCTGAACTGGGCATTAAAAACACTTCTAACAGACCCACTCACACTGTGCAATGGCGAAGACCAGGTCCCTCTCCTCAAGGAGCTCCCTGTGCAGCCGCGGCGGTCCGAAGAGGAAGTGGGTGATCGCCGCCAGACCCGTCCTGCGAATGGTCGGCTGGATGTTCTTCTACAGAATTACAAAACCACCTTAGAGTTAGACCTAAACCTCAGTGGTCCCTAATACTGTATCTGAAGTCTCTTTATATAGACCTTAGTGGTCCCTAATACTTTATCTGAAGTCTCTTTATATAGACCTTAGTGGTCCTAATACGATCTGAAGACTCTTTATATAGACCTCAGTGGTCCCTAATACTGTATCGAAGTCTCTTTTATTGACCTTAGTGGTCCCTAATACTGTATCTGAAGTCTCTTATATGACCTTAGTGGTCCCTAATACTGTATCTGAAGTCTCTTTATATAGACCTTAGTGGTCCCTAATACTGGATCTGAAGTCTCTTTTATATAGACCTCAGTGGTCCCTAATACTGTATCTGAAGTCTCTTTATATTGACCTTAGTGGTCCCTAATACTGTATCTGAAGTCTCTTTATAGACCTTAGTGGTCCTAATACTGTATCTGAAGTCTCTTTATATAGACCTTAGTGGTCCCTAATACTGTATCTGAAGTCTCTTTATATAGACTTAGTGGTCCCTAATACTGGATCTGAAGTCTCTTTATATAGACCTTAGTGGTCCCTAATACTGGATCTGAAGTCTCTTTTATAGAGACCTTAGTGGTCCTAATACTGTATCTGAAGTCTTTTATATAGACCTTAGTGGTCCCTATACTGTATCTGAAGTCTCTTTATATAGACCTTAGTGGTCCCTAATACTGGATCTGAAGTCTCTTTATATAGACCTTAGTGGTCCCTAATACTGTATCTGAAGATATAGAAACTTTTTGGGGTGTCCGATCAGACCTGAGGACACCAGGACGGAGGAGACTTCTGTCCAGACAGCTGATATTAATGACATTACATAATTAGTACTTAGGAGTGTATATTTTCTGTTACCAGCAGGTCCCCGAGGTCCGCGGTCTGGAAGAACTGCAGCGCTTCGTTGAAGGAGATGATCGGGGTCGGGCTCGAGTCCTCGGAGAGAGCTGCAGGGGACAACGTATATAGACATTATACATAGACATGATACATCTCATACTATATACATCATAACAATATACACCGCACTTTTGCAGATTTCCACGTAAAATAACTTTGTTATTTTGGGTTTGCATGATTTCATAATCTGAGAGAGAGAGAGAGACAGGGAGAGACAGAGAGAGAGAGGGAGGGAGACAGAGACAGAGAGAGACACAGAGAGAGAGGGAGGGAGACAGAGAGAGAGAGACAGGGAGAGACACAGAGAGAGAGGGAGGAGACAGAGAGAGAGAGAGACAGGGAGAGACACAGAGAGAGAGGGAGGGAGACAGAGAGAGAGAGACAGGGAGAGACACAGAGAGAGAGGGAGGGAGACAGAGAGAGAGAGACAGGGAGAGACACAGAGACAGAGAGAGAGACAGAGAGAGAGGGAGGGAGACAGCGACAGAGAGAGAGACAGAGAGAGAGGGAGGGAGACAGAGACAGAGAGAGAGACAGAGACACAGAGAGAGAGGGAGGGAGACAGAGACAGAGACACAGAGAGAGAGGGAGGGAGACAGAGACAGAGACACAGAGAGAGAGGGAGGGAGACAGAGACAGAGACACAGAGAGAGAGGGAGGGAGAAAGAGACAGAGAGAGAGACAGAGAGAGGGAGACAGGGAGAGACAGAGAGATAGAGGGAGGGAGACAGAGACAGAGAGAGGGAGACAGGGAGAGACAGAGAGATAGAGGGAGGGAGACAGAGACAGAGAGAGAGACAGAGAGAGGGAGACTGACCTGGCTGGAGGTCCTCCAGAGCGTCCCACTCCTCTCTCGCCTTCTCCAACTCAACATCTTCCTCTGTGGAGAGAATGAAAAGATGAACCTGAGTCGTCAGATCTCACGAAACCAGCAGAACGGTGAAAACAAGACATTATCTACAGAGACCCATGTGTGTGTGTGTGTGTGTGTTTATTTATGTCTGTGTGTGTCTCTGTGTGTGTGTGTGTGTGTGTGTGTGTGTGTGTGTTACCTGCAGGCTGCAGCTGGTCTCCTCCTACCAGCGTCTGCAGGAGTCCGTTCTGCTTCAGCGCCGAAATCTGACAATAAAACAACGAGTTACCCAATCATGGAGGGACCTTCCTTTCAGAATAAAAGACAACGTGGCATGGGTGGACCTTCCTTTCAGAATAAAAGACAACAAGTTACCTCACAATCATGGAGGGACCTTCCTTTCAGAATAAAAGACAACGAGTTACCTCACAATCATGGAGGGACCTTCCTTTCAGAATAAAAGACAACAAGTTACCTCACAATCATGGAGGGACCTTCCTTTCAGAATAAAAGACAAAGAGTTACCTCACACAATGGTGGTGGGGGGACCTTCCTTTCAGAATAAAAGACAACGAGTTACCTCACAATCATGGAGGGACCTTCCTTTCAGAATAAAAGACAACGAGTTACCTCACAATCATGGAGGGACCTTCCTTTCAGAATAAAAGACAACAAGTTACCTCACAATCATGGAGGGACCTTCCTTTCAGAATAAAAGACAACGAGTTACCTCACAATCATGGTGGGACCTTCCTTTCAGAATAAAAGACAACGAGTTACCTCACAATCATGGAGGGACCTTCCTTTCAGAATAAAAGACAACGAGTTACCTCACAATCATGGAGGGACCTTCCTTTCAGAATAAAAGACAACGTGGCATGGGTGGACCTTCCTTTCAGAATAAAAGACGTCCATTATGAACTATCTATTTTATAAAAAAACAGGTGGAGAAATCTACATATTTCTCAGATTTAAAGGTGTATTTCATGATGGAACAGGAAGTCTGAATATCAGATTCCTTGAGTGAACAAACCGAGATCATAGATTACGTTTACATGCACATAATAATATACACTCAAATACTCTTATTCTGAAAAAAGACAATATTCTGACCAAGCTGTTCACACGGCTGACGAAACTAAATATTCTACTTATATTAGTGTTTACAGAAGTTATAATACTTTAAGCTCTGCGTTAGTTAGAGTTGCATTCCTCTCACATGATTGGTCGGTGAAATTAATTGACTCATAAATATTAAACCGCATGCAAGTTCCCAAATGTATTTATTTATTTTTCCTCACGGCCGTACACCGGAGCCCTGGTCCTCAGGTCTCTGCAGGGTGAACCAAGACAGCTAGCTAGACTATCTGTCCAATCTGAGGACTATGGGGACCTGGTCCTCAGGTCTCTGCAGGGTGAACCAAGACAGCTAGCTAGACTATCTGTCCAATCTGAGGACTATGGGGACCTGGTCCTCAGGTCTCTGCAGGGTGAACCAAGACAGCTAGCTAGACTATCTGTCCAATCTGAGGACTATGGGGACCTGGTCCTCAGATCTCTGCAGGGTAAATCCAGACAGCTAGCTAGATTATCCGTCCAATCTGAGGACTATGGGGACCTGGTCCTCAGGTCTCTGCAGGGTGAACCAAGACAGCTAGCTAGACTATCTGTCCAATCTGAGGACTATGGGGACCTGGTCCTCAGGTCTCTGCAGGGTAAATCCAGACAGCTAGCTAGACTATCTGTCCAATCTGAGGACTATGGTTATCTGGTTCTCAGGTCTCTGCAGGTTAAATCCAGACAGCTAGCTAGACTATCTGTCCAATCTGAGGACTATGGGGACCTGGTCCTCAGGTCTCTGCAGGGTGAACCAAGACAGCTAGCTAGACTATCTGTCCAATCTGAGGACTATGGTTACCTGGTCCTCAGGTCTCTGCAGGGTGAACCAAGACAGCTAGCTAGACTATCTGTCCAATCTGAGGACTATGGGGACCTGGTCCTCAGATCTCTGCAGGGTAAATCCAGACAGCTAGCTAGACTATCCGTCCAATCTGAGGACTATGGGGACCTGGTCCTCAGGTCTCTGCAGGGTGAACCAAGACAGCTAGCTAGACCATCTGTCACAGTGGAGTTTTCTGAAACTACTTTAGAGTGGCACCGTGGCTCTGTCCAGCGCTTAGCCCCGCCCACAATGATTGTGATTGGTTAAAAGAAATGCCAACAACCAGAGCAGGTTTTCCTCCCATCCAGGATGCTGTGTGGACCAACCAGACCCTCCTCTGCAGAGCTGTGGAAGAAGGTCTGTCTATGATGGACTAGTGTGTGTGTGTGAACGCACTCAGTGAGATGCTAAGAAAGTGAATGTAACTGTGTGTGTGTGTGTGTGTGTGTGTGTGTGTGTGTGTGTGTGTGTGTGTGTGTATATGCAGTATATAGTAGTATAGTTGTATATCGTATGATGTAACTACCGGCAGGGCTGCGAGCGGCGTGCTCCCGTTGGTGCGTTGCTCGTTGACTATCAGTCCGTTCTGGACCTGTGGAGACATCAGATTAATCAGTTAGTCGTTATTCTGATAACCATGTGATCAGTTTGAGTCATTTGTGTGTGTGTGTGTGTGTGTGTGTGTGTGTGTGTGTGGTGTGTGTGTGTGTCTCTATACAGGGAAACTCTGATCTACATTTTAGAGACAGGACAACTCATCCATTCATCAGAATCAGCTTTATTGGCCAGGTATGAGGACACATACAAGTAGTGTGTTCCAAATCGCGCACTTCTGTACTAAATACTAACTTTTTGAGTACACTTCGTTCACATTGTTCGAAGTGCGGTCAAATGCAGTACACTTTAATACCCGGATGATGTACTCAAAACGGCCCAATAATTGAGTGCGTATCGATGCACACTTTCCACACTCAACGGCCGCCATCTTGGCTACGTAGCGGAAGGGGCGGAGCTAAAAACAGTCGAAAAACTTTTCAATAATGGCGGCCGTAGACGCGACAGCGGGGACGGCAGAGATATACAAATGTAAGTTGAACATGAGTCTTTTTGCTATACCTATAACATTTTATGTACCTGTATTTGTATATTTGGTTAATCTTACAGTTTTTAATGATATTTTTATTGCGAATTATAACGTTTATTGGTACCGTAATTTGACATGCTAGCAAGTTAACCTTAGCTAGCTAACAGCGGTACAGTTTAACCAGACACGGCGAATCATTTCTAAGCTAACGTTACATGTGTTGTAGTACGTTGTTTATTGTGTTAAACTATCGGCCCACTGTAGAAGATGTTAGCGTTAGATGTATGATCTTGTAAATATAGCTACTCAAAGCTGCAAGCGTTAGCAGTCATGTTAACGTTAATGTGTTACGTTAATATGTAAACAGTGCTGTTCCTGCCCTGATCTGATTTATATCATCGTTAGGGACAGACGAGGACACGAGGTCCCTCATTTTGTGGAGGACGGTGAACGCCTCCAGCTTCACAGGGAAGCGCAATGCAGCCCTGAATGGATACGAGTAAGTAAATGTATATCTCATCTTACTATTGTTACATCTGTGGACCTATATTTTACATTGCTAGCTACATCAAAATTGTATTTTCGTTAGGGCGTACATTGAAAGTCGAGGGCTGCAGGCTAGGGTTACCCCCGTTTTTCTGAAGAAAAAATGGGAAAATCTAAAACAAAAATACAAGGTTGGTTAACTGTTAAAATCATTGTGAGTTAATCAGCCCCATGTCTGGGAACATTCAATTGTAGTTGAAAAAATATGTAGTTGACGTTTGAAATTAAACTGGAGTGTTTTCTGTTGTCTGTAGGATCTGAAGTGCCCCAGAACTGGGGTCAGCACTGAGGGGGGGGGGCAACCGCTGCGTCCTGGAAGTGGTATCCTCTGATGGATGAGGCAATTGGGGGCAGGCCGTCAGTTACACCGCCTGTCCTCATTGCCTCATCTTGCCAGGACGTGGCGGTTGTCGAGCCCCCCTCAGTGGTGACCCCAGAGAGGGACCTAGCCACGGCCTGTGCCACATCCACTCCCAAACGGAGGAGGGTGGATGTCGCACAGGCCCTCAAAGACCTCCAAGACAAGGAGGACAGTTTTGAGAGGGACATTGCAAATATGGAGGAAAAGGCAAGAGAGAGAGAGGAGAGGCGGCACCGAGAGGCAGTGGAGAGAGAGGAAGCAAGAGATGAGAGAGAGGAGAGGCGGCATCGGGAGGCAGTGGAGAGAGAGGAGAGGCATTTAAAAGAAATAAGGGAGAGGGATGACAGGAGAGAGAGGGAGGTGAGGGAGAGAGAGGAGAGGAGAGACAGGGAGGTAGTAATGAGGGAGGAGCGTTTTTTGTCTGTGCTCGAAAGACTTGTAAATAAATAAATAATAACGATCTGATCTGTCTGTTATTACTGTTGCTAATAACTAATCTGTTCTGGTGTATTCCAGTTGGTCGGCAGCTGAATAGTATTGATGTCAGCCATGGTACACAACCTCCTTCCTCACTGCTCACACGGGGAAATGTGTAGATACAGTACAGCAAATCCTTTATATCATTACATTTAAATGAAAACACACGCATTTGGATTGCTTAAATGTTTTTTTAAACAGATTATAATACACAAATGAACACAAACAGCAGAACAACTATATAATTACAATAATCAACAACAAGAACAGCAGAATAACAATATAATTACAATAATCACATTTAGACATAATTATGGTCAGGCACCAGGCACATCATGGCCATCCTCTGCCTGTCCTCTGCCTGTCCTCTGCCTGTCCTCTGCCTGTCCTCTGCCTGTCCTCTGCCTGTCCTCTGCTCCACAGATGGCCCCTTGAGGAGCTGGTTGAGGATGGTCCTCTGCTTCTCCCTCCACATCAGCTTCTGGCTCCAGCAGGTCCCCATTGGTCAGGCAGATGTTGTGCAGGACTGTGCAGCAGGCAATGACCTCCGGGACATAGAGGACATCCACCTCCAGCGCCTTCAAAAATATGGACCTCCATCTGGTCTTCAGGATGCCAAATGCCCTCTCCACAACACACCTCGCTCTGGACAGGTGAGCATTGAAGCGGACCTGGAGGTTGTTGTGGACAGGCTGCCTATAGGGAGTCATGAGGGCGATGGGTTGCCTGAGGCAGGGGTAGCCACCATCCCCGATGAGGCAGAAACCAGGAGGAGGGTACCGGTGCTGGTAGTACAGGGGGCTGTTCTTTAAAACCCTCGCATCATGAGCTGACCCAGGGAAACCAATAAAAACATCTATGAACTTTGCTGTGTGGTCACACACAGCCTGAAACTGAACAGAATAAAAAATCTTCCTGTTTAGGTAACAGGCTGCGTCCTCTGCTGGGGGGGTCACACGGACGTGGCAGCCGTCGATGCTGCCCACAACCCTGTGGAAGGCTGCCGACCCGGCCAGCAGCGCAAATCCTGCTCCAATGTGAGGAAAGTCCTCCTCTGTCGGAAGACGGACGACCTGGGGGAGGAGAGAGAGGACCTTCCTGCTGGTCTTGTGGACAGCGCGATGTACAGTGGTCCTGGGCATGGCAAAGGCCCTGGATACCACGCGGTAGGATGTACCGCTGGCCAGCCAAAAGAGGAAGACCAGGGCCTCAATGACGGCTCCCCAGCCATGGTCAGACCCCGTGCCGAGGATGGCCATAAGGGCGTGGAAGGATCCCCGAGAGAGTCGGAAGTCCACCCTCATGTTGCTCTCCCCGTCAAAATACAGCGCCAGCAATGGCACCGTATGGTTGACCTGGCAGTACTGCCGGGGGTCTGGAGCCTGGAGAAGTAACGCAGGACCGTCTTTTAAAATAAAACTGGACTGAATGTGTTAAATGTTATCTGTTTTTACTCTTGTATTGTCACTGTAATTAATAGATTCATAGTTAAGTCATTTATCAAGTCACTAGTTCCAGCTTCTAAAATGTGAAATCCACACAGGGGAAATATCTGTACTACGGCAGCTCAAAGCAGATACATCAGTATAACAAGTTATTATTATAATAATGATGGTAATAAAACATTTATTCTTTAGGTTAACACGTCAGTTGGACATAATTTTAAGCACTCCACTTTTGCTGAAATAACTCATAATGGCTAGTTTTTGGTGTTTTTTATAAATTATTTAAGAGCAAAAGTATGAATATCAACATACCGGTATATTTTCCGTTAAAAGCAGGCGGATGATACGACGGCGGCGTCGCAATCCTCTCATTCTCGCAAAAAACAGAGGGCAGATACAGGCAACAATAAACACAATCACATTCATCTTGATGAACAGAGCAGAAGTGTGTTTTTCGCGGGCGACAGTAGGTGGCGGGAATGCTCTCTGTTTGGGTACAATTCACAATTTCACAGAAGAAGAAGGAGGAGGAATGAGCTGTTGTGATCGTCATTTCCGGTAAGTACATCAAGAAGTGCGCGACACTCTCAGTAAAATTTTACGCACTATCCAAGTAAGTACGTAGTGTACGAAGTGCACTTCCGTTAGTGCACTAAGGGAAGTGCGCGATTTGGAACACACTAAGGAGTTTTTCTTTGGAGCATCGTTGCTCAAAATGTGCTTACACACACAAAACAACCAAAACAAAAATATACACACTATTATATACACACTAATATATACACACTATATACACACACTAATATACACACACTAATATACACACACACTAATATACACACACTAATATACACACACACACTAATATACACACACACTAATATACACACACTAATATACACACACTAATATACACACACTAATATACACACACTAATATACACACACTCTTAACAGAAACAACATAGAGGCATGAGTGCAATGAAGAGTTCAATAAAAATTATTTAAATGAGGAGCATCCACTCATCCATTCCTCCCTTCATCCATTCATCCACTCATCCATTCATCCCCCTTCATCCATTCATCCACTCATCCCTTCATCCATTCCTCCCTTCATCCATTCATCCCTTCATCCACTCATCCATTCATCCCTTCATCCATTCATCCCTTCATCCCTTCATCCACTCATCCATTCATCCCTTCATCCCACTATCCATTCATCCATTCATCCCTTCATCCACTCATCCATTCATCCCTTCATCCCACTATCCATTCATCCATTCATCCCTTCATCCACTCATCCATTCCTCCCTTCATCCACTCATCCATTCATCCCTTCATCCACTCATCCCTTCATCCACTCATCCATTCATCCCTTCATCCACTCATCCACTCATCCATTCCTCCCTTCATCCACTCATCCATTCATCCACTCATCCACTATCCATTCATCCATTCCTCCCTTCATCCATTCATCCCTTCATCCACTCATTCATCCATCGAGGATTTAACCCACTCATTAATGGGAAAAACATTACGATAAATCAACAAAGGTGATTTTTACTCACAGGCTTGTAGTTGGAGTATCCATTGGTGATGTCCTCCAATGGCTTACATTCACGGGGCAAACCATTCAGGCCCTAACGGGGGGGGCACAGAGAAGGTGTTTCAGACATTTACAGCAAAATGTTTCTCATGTATAGAAAAAAAAATGATGTGTTGATATTTGGTAAAACTTCATGTGGAGTCTAATCTATCTAGAAACTGTCACACACACCACACACACACACACACACACACACACACACACACACAAACAAACCACACACACACACACACACACACACAACACACAACACACACCTCGATGTCCTCCTCCATTGCATTGAGTGGGTCGTCTGCTGAGCGTCTGGTTCTGACCCTACAGGCTCCCGTAGACCGGGACGGGCTCCATGGTTTCTGGCGTGCACCGGGACGTCCCTAGGCTAGCGTCCACGTAAACACGATGACTCAGCGTCCGCGTAAACACGATGACTCAGCGTCCACGTATACACGGTGACTCAGCGTCCACGTATACACGGTGACTCAGCGTCCACGTAAACCTGATGACTCAGCGTCCACGTATACACGGGACTCAGCGTCCACGTATACACGGTGACTCAGCGTCCACGTATACACGGTGACTCAGCGTCCACGTAAACCTGATGACTCAGCGTCCACGTATACACGGTGACTCAGCGTCCACGTAAACCGATAACTCAGCGTCCACGTAAACACGGTGACTCAGCGTCCACGTAAACACGATGACTCAGCGTCCACGTAAACACGATGACTCAGCGTCCACGTATACACGATGACTCAGCGTCCACGTAAACACGATGACTCAGCGTCCACGTAAACACGATGACTCAGCGTCCACGTAAACACGGTGACTCAGCGTCCACGTAAACACGGTGACTCAGCGTCCACGTAAACACGATGACTCAGCGTCCACGTAAACACGATGACTCAGCGTCCACGTAAACACGGTGACTCAGCGTCCACGGTCGGCGGTTCGATTCCTCTGAACCGTCAGGGGCAGAACCAATCCATGGTTTTGATTGTCTCACGGCAACAAGACGGTTGTATTAGCTCCTTTTAAAGTCTTATTTTCAAATCTCCTGTCAGCTTTGAGCTCTGATTTCCTCCAGGGACTCTGTCTCAGAGACGTTTTAATTTCACAATTTCCTTAGTTGTGTTCTCAAGTATCCGGCTCTACAGCCAATAACAAGAGGTTCCTGGGGAATACCCTGCAGTCATCTATCAAAAGTCTGTCAGCCGTCCCATGTATCTGCTGGCAGCATGGTCCACGTGTGCAGGACTGTGTTATATTAGTAGTACTGTTTAGTATTGTTTAGTATTGTTTAGTATTGTTTAGTACTGTGTAGTATTGTGTAGTATTGTGTAGTATTGTGAGATCCAAAACAACTTAAAGTCTTTAGAACTTACATTAGAGCCCTCAGGCCGGCACTTTATGGAAAACATACAACTGATCTAAGTCCTTCATTTGGGCTGAACCCTGTTTTTGGGGGGAACCTGTGTGTGTGTGTGTGTGTGTGTGTGTGTGTGTGTGTGTGTGTGTGTGTGTGTGTGTGTGTGTGAGTGTGTGTGTGTGTGTATCAGTGCCCCGGAGCACACAGGAGGACACCCCCCAGCGTTGCCTGGAAAAGTGCGTCCTTGCTTCCGGTCAGCGGGGGACGCTCCTCAGCCCCGGGGGACAGACGCTGGGGGGTGACATGGCTGTTCAGGGCTGGGCTCTCCCAGACCGGGACGCCGCATCACTCTGGGTCCAGGACGCAGCGAGGGGGACCGGTACGGCCGGGGTTGGACTCGCCACCGGCACCCTGGACGGGGGGACGTCTTCAGCCGGACGGGGGACAGAAGCACGGGAGTCCGGGACCGTGGATGGGGGATGTCTTCAGCGGGACAGGAGACAGAAGACAGGGAGTCCGGGACCGTGGATGGGGGACGTCTTCAGCGGGACAGAAGACAGAAGACAGGGAGTCCGGGACCGTGGATGTGGGACGTCTTCAGTCGGACAGGAGACAGAAGACCGGGAGTCCGGGACCGTGGATGGGGGACGTCTTCAGCCGGACGGGGGACAGAAGCATGGGAGTCCGGGACCGTGGATGGGGGACGTCTTCAGCGGGACAGGAGACAGAAGACCGGGAGTCCGGGACCGTGGATGGGGGACGTCTTCAGCGGGACAGGAGACAGAAGACAGGGAGTCCGGGACCGTGGATGTGGGACGTCTTCAGAGGGACAGGAGACAGAAGACCGGGAGTCCGGGGAGATGTGACGACATCTGACAACCGGAAGAAAGATGTCTCAGAAAATGTTCTGAGTAATTTATCTTTTATTTTGATTTAAAAAAAAAATTTAGAAAAAAAATCTGAGGAAAAAAGTCAGAAAATTTTGAGTAAAAAATTAATAATATTTTGAGAATTTTTTTTTATTTAAAAGGGAAAAAAAACAGTAAAATATGAGAAGAAAGTTTTTATATTTTTAGGGATTTATTTTTATTTTAAGTAAAAAAAAATAATGTTTGAGATAAAAAGTCGGAATATTTTGGTAATAAATTTAATATTTTGAGAAAATAAAAAATTATTTTGAGGAAATTATTCAGAATATTTTGAGACAAAACAGTAAAATATTTTGACCGTAACTGGAACATTTGAAAAAAAAGTTCTATATTTTGACAATATTACCTAATATTATTATTATTATTATTATTATTATTGTGTTAATCCTGTATATGTTTAGAATACGTAAATAATAAAGTATGTAGTGTGAGTATAAAGTATAGAGTGTGAATATAAAGTATGTAGTATGAGTATAAAGTATAGAGTGTGAATATAAAGTATGTAGTATGAGTATAAAGTATATAGTGTGAATATAAAGTATGTAGTGTGAGTATAAAGTATATAGTGTGAATATAAAGTATGTAGTATGAGTATAAAGTATATAGTGTGAATATAAAGTATGTAGTGTGAGTATAAAGTATATAGTGTGAGTATAAGTATGTAGTGTGAATATAAAGTATGTAGTGTGAATATAAAGTATATAGTGTGAATATAAAGTATGTAGTGTGAGTATAAAGTATAGTGTGAATATAAAGTATGTAGTATGAGTATAAAGTATATAGTGTGAATATAAAGTATGTAGTGTGAGTATAAAGTATGTAGTGTAAATATAAAGTATGTAGTGTGAATATAAAGTATGTAGTGTGAGTATAAAGTATGTAGTGTGAGTATAAAGTATGTAGTGTGAATATAAAGTATGTAGTGTGAGTATAAAGTATGTAGTGTGAGTATAAAGTATGTAGTGTGAGTATAAAGTATGTAGTGTGAGTATAAAGTATATAGTGTGAATATAAAGTATGTAGTGTGAAATAAAGTATGTAGTGTGAGTATAAAGTATGTAGTGTGAATATAAAGTATATAGTGTGAGTATAAAGTATGTAGTGTGAGTATAAAGTATGTAGTGTAAATATAAAGTATGTAGTGTGAATATAAGTATGTAGTGTGAGTATAAGTATGTAGTGTGAGTATAAAGTATGTAGTGTGAATATAAAGTATATAGTGTGAGTATAAAGTATGTAGTGTGAGTATAAAGTATGTAGTGTAATATAAAGTATGTAGTGTGAGTATAAAGTATGTAGTGTGAGTATAAAGTATGTAGTGTGAGTATAAAGTATGTAGTGTGAGTATAAAGTATGTAGTGTGAGTATAAAGTATGTAGTGTGAGTATAAAGTATGTAGTGTGAATATAAAGTATGTAGTGTGAGTATAAAGTATGTAGTGTGAGTATAAAGTATGTAGTGTGAGTATAAAGTATGTAGTGTGAATATAAAGTATGTAGTGTGAGTATAAAGTATATAGTGTGAGTATAAAGTATGTAGTGTGAATATAAAGTATGTAGTGTGATATAAAGTATGTAGTGTGAATATAAAGTATATAGTGTGAATATAAAGTATGTAGTGTGAGTATAAAGTATGTAGTATGAATATAAAGTATATAGTGTGAATATAAAGTATATAGTGTGAATATAAAGTATGTAGTGTGAGTATAAAGTATGTAGTATGAATATAAAGTATATAGTGTGAATATAAAGTATATAGTGTGAATATAAAGTATGTAGTGTGAGTATAAAGTATGTAGTGTGAGTATAAAGTATGTAGTGTGAGTATAAAGTATGTAGTGTGAGTATAAAGTATATAGTGTGAGTATAAAGTATGTAGTGTGAGTATAAAGTATATAGTGTGAGTATAAAGTATGTAGTGTGAGTATAAAGTATATAGTGTGAGTATAAAGTATGTAGTGTGAGTATAAAGTATGTAGTGTGAGTATAAAGTATGTAGTGTGAGTATAAAGTATGTGTGTGAGTATAAAGTATGTAGTGAGTAGAAAGTATGTAGTGTGAGTATAAAGTATGTAGTGTGAGTATAAAGTATAGTGTGAATATAAAGTATATAGTGTGAATATAAAGTATGTAGTGTGAGTATAAGTATGTAGTGGAATATAAAGTATATAGTGTGAGTATAAAGTATGTAGTGTGAGTATAAAGTATGTAGTGTAAATATAAAGTATGTAGTGTGAGTATAAAGTATGTAGTGTGAGTATAAAGTATGTAGTGTGAGTATAAAGTATGTAGTGTGAGTATAAAGTATGTAGTGTGAGTATAAAGTATGTAGTGTGAGTATAAAGTATGTAGTGTGAGTATAAAGTATGTAGTGTGAATATAAAGTATGTAGTGTGAGTATAAAGTATATAGTGTGAGTATAAAGTATGTAGTGTGAATATAAAGTATGTAGTGTGAATATAAAGTAGTGTAGTGTGAATATAAAGTATATAGTGTGAATATAAAGTAGTAGTGTGTGAGTATAAAGTATGTAGTATGAATATAAAGTATATAGTGTGAATATAAAGTATATAGTGTGAATATAAAGTATGTAGTGTGAGTATAAAGTATGTAGTGTGAATATAAAGTATATAGTGTGATATAAAGTATATAGTGTGAATATAAAGTATGTAGTGAGTATAAGTATGTAGTGTGAGTATAAAGTATGTAGTGTGAGTATAAAGTATGTAGGTGAGTATAAAGTATGTAGTGTGAGTATAAAGTATATAGTGTGAGTATAAAGTATGTAGTGTGAGTATAAAGTATATAGTGTGAGTATAAAGTATGTAGTGTGAGTATAAAGTATATAGTGTGAGTATAAAGTATGTAGTGTGAGTATAAAGTATGTAGTGTGAGTATAAAGTATGTAGTGTGAGTATAAAGTATGTAGTGTGAATATAAAGTATATAGTGTGAATATAAAGTATATAGTGTGAATATAAAGTATGTAGTGTGAGTATAAAGTATGTAGTGTGAGTATAAAGTATGTAGTGTGAGTATAAAGTATGTAGTGTGAGTATAAAGTATGTAGTGTGAGTATAAAGTATATAGTGTGAGTATAAAGTATGTAGTGTGAGTATAAAGTATAGTGTGAGTATAAAGTATGTAGTGTGAGTATAAAGTATATAGTGTGAGTATAAAGTATGTAGTGTGTATAAAGTATGTAGTGTGAGTATAAAGTATGTAGTGTGAGTATAAAGTATGTAGTGTGAGTATAAGTATGTAGTGTGAGTATAAAGTATGTAGTGTGAGTATAAAGTATATAGTGTGAATATAAAGTATGTAGTGTGAGTATAAAGTATGTAGTGTGAATATAAAGTATATAGGTGAGTATAAAGTATGTAGTGTGAATATAAAGTATATAGTGTGAATATAAAGTATGTAGTGTGAGTATAAAGTATGTAGTGTGAATATAAAGTATATAGTGTGAATATAAGATATAGTGTGAATATAAAGTATATAGTGTGAATATAAAGTATGTAGTGTGAGTATAAAGTATGTAGTATGAATATAAAGTATATAGTGTGAATATAAAGTATATAGTGTGAATATAAGTATGTAGTGTGAGTATAAAGTATGTAGTGTGAGTATAAAGTATGTAGTGTGAGTATAAAGTATGTAGTGTGAGTATAAAGTATGTAGTGTGAGTATAAAGTATATAGTGTGATATAAAGTATGTAGTGTGAGTATAAAGTATGTAGTGTGAGTATAAAGTATGTAGTGTAAATATAAAGTATGTAGTGTGAGTATAAAGTATGTAGTGTGAGTATAAAGTATGTAGTGTGAGTATAAAGTATGTAGTGTGAGTATAAAGTATGTAGTGTGAATATAAAGTATGTAGTGTGAGTATAAGTATGTAGTGTAGTGTGAGTATAAAGTATGTAGTGTGAATATAAAGTATGTAGTGTAAGTATAAAGTATGTAGTGTGAGTATAAAGTATGTAGTGTGAGTATAAAGTATATAGTGTGAGTATAAAGTATGTAGTGTGAGTATAAAGTATGTAGTGTGAGTATAAAGTATGTAGTGTGAGTATAAAGTATGTAGTGTGAGTATAAAGTATGTAGTGTGAGTATAAAGTATGTAGTGTGAGTATAAAGTATATAGTGTGAATATAAAGTATGTAGTGTGAGTATAAAGTATGTAGTGTGAGTATAAAGTATGTAGTGTGAGTATAAAGTATGTAGTGTGAGTATAAAGTATGTAGTGTGAGTATAAAGTATGTAGTGTGAGTATAAAGTATGTAGTGTGAGTATAAAGTATGTAGTGTGAGTATAAAGTATGTAGTGTGAGTATAAAGTATGTAGTGTGAGTATAAAGTATGTAGTGTGAGTATAAAGTATGTAGTGTGAGCTACAACAGCGACGTGACGTCACCCGGCTAACGTTCTCTCCGTAACGTTAGCAACCAGCCACCTAGCAACACGTTAGCTACCGTTAGCAGCGACAGAGACGCAGCTTCTTTCTTCTTCCTGACCGAGCTCGTATTACACACAGGGCGGGAAGGAACCCGCTGAACAGGTTATTCAAAGACTCGACCAGGTCTGTTAAAGTCACGTTAGCGGACAGCTAGCTGGCTAACTGGCTGGCTAACACAGAAACAGCCAGCTGTCAGGCTAACTACCGGGCTAGCTAGCTGAAGCTATATATTAAAGTGTAACGGGGATGTCCGTTGGCAGTGTAATAATTAATCCGCTTTAGTTTTTAAGGTTTATTTAAAACGTAAACGTGCTGTGGTCTGTCCGGGTACATTAGGTGATATAAGACGTTTTAAAAGTACCTTAGTTTCTAATTGTTTCTCCCTCCAATCTCAGCGTCCCTTCCTCCGTCCGCTCAGCCGCTTTGCGTTTACCTAGGACAGCGAAGACGATGTCCCGCCCTACTCGGCCTCTGATTGGCCAGAACTCGGTGCCTTCGTGGGTTGGATTGGTTAGATTTACTCAATGGGGCGTGAGATTAGTTAAAGAATACCACGGTAAGCCAATCAGAGGCGGAGTAAATCAGAGTGAGGCGGGACATTCCCTCGCCATCCTAAGTCGAAGAAAAGCATCCTGGGACTTGTAGTTCCCTATCTGCCTGTAGCTTCATTACGTCATTGCTTTTCTCACTCAGAGAGGATAGGCTCGTTCGAGATGAGCCAGGTCTGCGCAGAATCGATCACCGGCGATCGGCGCCCGTTGCATGCCGGTTAGATTTGTGTCCGACTTGATCCCGACTTGCTCTGACGTCATGCACACGTGGGCAACGGAAATCTCACGAGAGCAAGGCGGACGCAGTTCTGAGACGCAGGCGGCGCAGTTGCTTTTCACCGACTGCAAGAGCCAGGCGGACCCAGAGCATGCTGGGAAACGCCGGCTTCTCAGCTGATTTAAAATCTGATTGGTTTACAACATGATGACGTTTTATATAAACTTTTTATTGTTTTTGAATCGGAGGGATTTTAATTGCTATTTGTCTGATTTGAAGACTTATTCTGTCCAGAACACATGTTGTGAGGCTGATAGAGACGTTTAGAAGTCAGAGAGACTAAATCTGATCAGATCACGGATCATCTCCAGTCTGTTGTTTATTAAAATCAGCAACAGATCGCATGTAGAGCACTTTGCCAGCTACTCTGTCATAACTAAAACAACTGGAGACTGTGTACCAGCTGGTATGTGGGTCTGATTATATTTTATTAAATCGGAATCGCACCACAGTGTTTTCATCACTTCCTGTCCAGCCTGAAGGAGCTGGAATCGGCTGGAAACTGTCCGACTTTACCGCAGCTTTCTGTCACCGCCCCCCCCCCCCCCCGCTGCTGCCGCCTGCTCTCGTCCACTTTACAGGCGAGGCGCAGTTCATCTCGAACGAGCCTGATGTGACCCCAGTACCTGACAGATGTATTTATGACAAATATTACATTAAAACACATTAAATATTACATTAAAACACATTAAATATTACATTAAAACACATTAAATATTACATTAAAACACATTAAATATTACATTAAAAACACATTAAATATTACATTAAAAACAGGTTGCTATTAATTCAATTTTATTAATTATTCCTTCTTTCTTTCCTTCTTTCTTTCTTTCTTTCTTTCTTTCTTTCTTTCTTTCTTTCTCCGTTACGTCGTTCTCTGGAACGCAGCGTCATAAAAACGTGAAAAATAAAACCCCAAAAACCATTGGATCATTTATTTCATTCTATGGTTTAATGAAACATCAATAAATAACATGTGTAAAAGGTGCTGGGGGGGGAGGGGGAGGGAGAGGGGAGGGGGAGGGGGGGGGGGGGGAGGGGGGGAGGAGGGGAGGGGGGGGGCAGGAAGAAGAAACACACATCAGAGCTGGGATGTTCCTGAGATCTCATCCTCTAACACTGTGTTGTTTCTGCTGGTTGAGCAGATTGGTAGGAGATCTTAACGGGGGGGGGGGGGGGGGGGCTGGGCCAAAGGTCAGGGGCGTCTGGCGTCAGCAGGCGTGAGCCATCGCCATGGAAACGTTAGCAGCCATGCGTTGCCTGAGGTGTCCGGCGAAGTCCACCTGCGTCTGAGACAGCACCTTGTTTATGATGGTCTTCGGGATCCAGCCCTGAGGACCACAAGAGACGCTCTTAAAGGGACGGTACGTCACGTCAATGACATGTCCGCCAACATGTTAAAGGGACAGTACGTCACGTCAATAACATGTTAAAGGGACAGTACGTCACGTCAATAACATGTTAAAGGGACAGTACGTCACGTCAATGACATGTCCGCTAACATGTTAAAGGGACAGTACGTCACGTCAATAACATGTCTGCTAACATGTTAAAGGGACAGTACGTCACGTCAATAACATGTCTGCTAACATGTTAAAGTGACAGTACGTCACGTCAATAACATGTCTGCTAACATGTCTGCTAACATGTTAAAGTGACAGTACGTCACGGCAATAACATGTCTGCTAACATGTTAAAGGAACAGTACGTCACATCAATAACATGTCTGCTAACATGTTAAAGGAACAGTACGTCACGTCAATAACATGTCGGCTAACATGTCTGCTAACATGTTAAAGGAACAGTACGTCACGTCAATAACATGTCTGCTAACATGTCTGCTAACATGTTAAAGGAACAGTACGTCATGTCTGCTAACATGTTAAAGGAACAGTACGTCACGTCAATAACATATCTGCTAACATGTCTGCTAACATGTTAAATGGACAGTACGTCACGTCAATAACATGTCTGCTAACATGTTAAAGTGACAGTACGTCACGTCAATAACATGTCTGCTAACATGTCTGCTAACATGTTAAAGTGACAGTACGTCACGTCAATAACATGTCTGCTAACATGTCTGCTAACATGTTAAAGGAACAGTACGTCATGTCTGCTAACATGTTAAAGGAACAGTACGTCACGTCAATAACATGTCTGCTAACATGTCTGCTAACATGTTAAAGGAAGAGTACGTCACGTCAATAACATGTCTGCTAACATGTCTGCTAACATGTTAAAGGAACAGTACGTCATGTCTGCTAACATGTTAAAGGAACAGTACGTCATGTCTGCTAACATGTTAAAGGAACAGTACGTCATGTCTGCTAACATGTCTGCTAACATGTTAAAGGGACAGTACGTCACATCAATAACATGTCTTCTAACATGTTAAAGGAACAGTACGTCATGTCTGCTAACATGTCTGCTAACATGTTAAAGGAACAGTACGTCACGTCAATAACATGTCTGCTAACATGTCTGCTAACATGTTAAAGGAACAGTACGTCACGTCAATAACATGTCTGCTAACATGTCTGCTAACATGTTAAAGGAACAGTACGTTACGTCAATAACATGTCTGCTAACATGTTAAAGGAACAGTACGTCACGTCAATAACATGTCTGCTAACATGTTAAAGGAACAGTACGTCACGTCAATAACATGTCTGCTAACATGTCTGCTAACATGGTATCATGTCTGCTTACATGTTAAAGGGACAGTACGTCACGTCAATAACATGTCTGCTAACATGTCTGCTTACATGTTAAAGGGACAGTACGTCACGTCAATAACATGTCTGCTAACATGTCTGCTAACATGTTAAAGGAACAGTACATCACATTATTAATGGATAGATACACATCTGCTAACATGCTAACATGGTAACACATAATTTTGTAACATGCTAACTTGGTGAA